>NC_138941.1:2030000-2127500 GCF_965226115.1 Aulonocara stuartgranti | reverse complement strand
GATCCGATATTACGTATCGGTATCGGTCCGATACTGACCTAAATTACTGGATCGGATATCGGAGAAAAATAAAAAATGTAATCCGATCCATTAAATATCACGAAAGCACCTCACAAAACTTGCAACACGCCGTAACTCGCCTCAGAACGTCGGAGCAGTATGCATCACGTGATAGAGCAGCTGTGGCATGCGGGACCTGTCGGTGGTCTGGATAGCATGTGGAGCTTCGCTAGCAACCTGGCATTTCATCTCCGACAAAGTTATCCCCGAGAGAAGTAAAGCAAGTGTGTAAGTCCATCTCTGAATGTTTGTAAAGCATTCCCACGTTAAGCTTAACGAGCGACTGCCTGTCGCTCTCCGGCTGCTACTTCAATCGTGAAACTGCTTAATGATCAGCTGATCGGCTTTTCTGTCGCGAGTCCGTCTCTCTTGTTTGTTTTTGGTCCACTTTGCGCCAGAAAGAGCAAACCAGCGGCTGAACAACAGCAGCACGTTTAAGCTTGATAAGCTGTTGTTAGAATTTATTTAATATTACTTTCTACACCAGGATCTTTTTCTACGTAGCTGATGGCTGGTAACTGTGCAGGGGCGGATCTAGCAAAGTTTAGCCAGGGGGGCCGATAGGGCATTAACTGGGAAAAGGGGGCACAAAGACATACTTTTCTTTCTTATTCTCATTTAAAATGTCTAGCTTTTAATAAATAATTATCTGACACCCAAAGTTTTAATTTGATGTAAAATGAATAGAAGTCAATTACTGTATATAGTGACTATTAAGTCTAATATATATACCCTAGTAAGCTATAGTACTTTTTCCTTTGGGAAGGTACCATCTGTGCAGTCTGCAATTTTGTTGAAGAAAGATGTTGAATCTATTTAATATTTCTTGAAAAATAATTGATTTCTGTGCATTTTTTTTCACACTGCATCAAATTAAGGTTGATTACGTGGATTAAGCATCATGAGGTGGAGCGTGAGGGGTGGTTCCCTATTTTTTATTTATTTATTTTTGTTGTTGCTGGGAGTTGGAACCCTATTAGTTAGGTTGCTTAATATTTATGCTAAGTACTCTTTAAAATACCAGAATAGGGAGGATGGTGTAGGTCTAAGTTTATTAGATTGATCAGTATTGCTGAACTATGAAATATTTTTTTTGTATACAGGTATAACAGAATAGCTTTAGTGTAGTTGTTGTTTTAAACTTGAGTATGAACTTGCAGACTTGCAAAATGCAGCAAGATATTTTAAAAAACAGTTTTGTTGATTAAAAAACACTATATCGGATTCATATCGGTATCGGCAGATATCCAAATTTATGATATCGGTATCGGTATCGGACATAAAAAAGTGGTATCGTGCCATCTCTAATAACAACAGATGGAGCGCCATCAATGACAGGGAGGGAAAATGGACTGGTGGCACAAAACAAACTGGAAGAGGAAGGCGTGGAGGAGGCCATTGCTCTGCACTGCATCATCCATCAGCAGGTCCTTTGCAGCAAATGCCTGAAGTTTGACAATGTGATGTCTATTGTTGTGAAATGCATCAACCAAATCAGATCCAGGGGCTTAAAGCACCGAAGGTTCTGTGCTTTTTTAGAGGAAATGGAGTCAGAATATGGGGATGTGCTCGACTTCACTGAGGTACGTTGGCTCAGCAGGGGAAATGTATTAAAGAGACTTTTTGAGTTGAGAGCAGAAGTGAAGCCTTCATGGAGAAGGATGGAGTTAGTGTTCCTGTGCTAACTGATCCCAAATGGCTCATGGACTCAGCTTTTCTTGTTGATATGACACATGAGCTTAATGTACTGAACAAGACGTTACAAGGCCAGGGGCAACTTGTCAGTGCTGCCTATGACAACGTGAGAGCATTCTCCACAAAACTGGCGCTCTGGAAAGCTCAGCTCTCTCAGACAAACCTTTGCCATTTCCCAGCATGCAAGGCACTCGTGGATGCAGGCACACCATTCAGTGCTGACGAGTATGTTGATGTCATTTTGAGGCTACAGGAGGAATTTGATCACAGATTTGCTGACTTCAAGACACACAGAGCCACCTTTCACATTTTTGCGGACCCCTTCTCCTTTGATGTGCAAGATGCCCCTTCTGTGCTTCAAATGGAGCTCATTGAGCTGCAGTGCAACTCTGAACTCAAAGCAAAGTTCAGGGAGGTGAGTGGAAAAGCAGACAAGCTTGGACAATTTTTGAGAGAATTGAGCCCTAGTTTCCCTCGGCTTTCCCGAATGTTCAAGCGGACCATGTGCCTTTTTGGTAGCACATACTTGTGCCAAAAGCTCTTCTCCACTTTGAACTTCAATAAGTCCAAGTACAGGTCCAGACTTACGGATGATCATCTTCAAGACATACTGAGGGTCGCAACTGCTTCCTCCCTCAGGCCAAATCTGGCTCGGCTATGCGAGAGGAAACGCTGCCAGGTCTCTAGCAGCAAGGAGTAGGCAAGAGAAGCCATGTTCAGAAGAACAGTTCATTTTCTACAGTGTTCCATTCATGTTCAGAAGAAGGTTATAGAACTGTTAATACAGACATTTCAATCTAAATACAGCAGATATAGAAGACTGAAAGAAACACACAAGTTCACTGACTAAAAATATCTTATTATTATTTTATTTATGTATTACAGATTGATTTATTTTCTTATTAATTCTTAATTTGTTTATTTATTTTTCATATTTTGTGTTAAAAAATAAAAATAAAGAGATTTGAGAAGATTGGAATTTTTTAACCATGCCTTTCTTGTGGAAAACCTAATGCGGCCCAGCCTCACCCAGACTCTGCCTGCACCGGCCCCCAGCTAAATTGAGTTTGAGACCCCTGTCCTACACCATAAATCTGTAAGAGAGGGTACGACCTCTCTCATGGCCCCAAGTGGTGTGTGCACGCCAGAGCACTCTGGAAGGCACACAGAGTCTTTACAGACTACTCAGGATCAAACCTCTATCATTATGCAATCGATTATAAAACTAAGCATGTATGAGTAAATATTTCTAAGCATAAATGACAATCAACAATATAAACCTTACAGCTGGTTTTAATAACAGAATTTATTTGTTTCTCAAATAAGAAAGAGCTATCGAGAAACACTCCTAAATCTTTAGTTCTGAACTTTTCCAGTGGGCCAAGGTCAACATTATTAGATAATGCTAATTCTTTTCCCTTACATTATAACAATGTGAGGAGTTAATGCTAAGTATACTGCCATTAGCGGCTAATTCTAATTAGGGGTGAATAATTATTAGTAGCTAATGCTAATATCGTTTTCTCTTCCCTTTTAACAATGTGAACAGCTAGTGCTAGGTAGGCTGATGCTAGCAGCTAATGCTAATTTGACGTGAATTAGCATTATATTAGTGAGGAGTTAATGCTAAGTAGGCTGCCATTAGTGGCTAATGCTAATTTTAGATGAAAAAGCATTAGCAGCTAATGCTCATATTGTTTTCCTTTGCTTTGTAAGAATGACAGCAGCTAATGATACGAAGTCTACCATTATTAACTATTGTTAATTTGATGTAAATTAGCATTATCTGATAATGGTAACCCTTTTCCCCTGCATTATAACGATGTCAGGAGTTAATGCTAACTAGGCTGCCATTAGGGCCTACTCTAATTAGGTGAATAATTATTAGCAGCTAATGCTAATATTGTTTTCCCTTCCCTTTTAACAATGTGAGCAGCTAATGCTAATTTGATGTGAATTAGCATTATATTAGTGAGCAGTTAATGCTAAGTAGGCTGCCATTATTAACTAATGCTACTTTGACGTGAATTAGCATTATGTGCTAATACTAATACTGTTTTCCCTTACTTTTTAACAATGTGAGCGGCTAATTCTAAGCACGCTCTTGTAAATAGCTAATTCTAATTTAGTGTGAATTAGCATTATTCAATAATGCTAACACTGTTTTCTCTTACTTATTAAAAATGATAGTAGCTAATATTAATACTCTTTTCCGTTGGGTAACAACGATGTGAGGAGTTAATGCTAAGTAGGCTGCTTTTAGAGGCTTATTCTAATTAGGGCTGAATAATTATTAGTAGCTAATGCTAATACCGTTTTCTCTTTCCTTATAACAATATGAGCAGCTAATGCTAATTTGATGTGAATTAGCATTATATTAGTGAGGAGTTAATGCTAAGTAGGCTACCATTAGCAGCTAAAGCTAATTTGAGGTGAATAAGCATTAGTAGCTTATGCTAATACCCTTTTCTCTTGTGTTATAATGATGTGAGATGTTAATGCTAAATAGGCTTCCATGAGTGACTCCTTTCCGTTGCATTATAAAGATGTGAAGAGTTTATGCTAAGTAAGCTGCCATTAGCAGCTAATGCTAATACTGTTTTCCCTTTCTTTATACAACTTGAGCAGCTATTGCTAAGTAGGCCACTTTTCTCTGCTAAGGATTTGTGTGACCATGATGGAAACTCTGATAAGCTAATGCTGCTAAGCTAATGCTGTTTATGGGCCCTGTTAGAATCAATATTTCATTCTCATTCTGTTGTTTGAGAACAATAACAGAAAAATGTGCACTTGAGAACAAATTTATTGTGAATTCAGCTGTGAATGTACAGTTTGTCATTATTTTAGCTTCCATTTCCAAATGTTAGCTGACACTTTATTAGGTACACTGGTATCTATATCAGGTACACCTGTGACCTAAATGTTCCTGCAAACAGACTCCTTGGAGACCCCTACATAAATATCCATGTACTATCCAGCTAGACTAGTGTGTCTGTCCCTGAAAATATTCCTGCATGTGTGATTGTTCATGTGTCATCTGCAGGAAACAAACAGGAAGTGAGTGAAAGACACAGGAAATGTTTCCAGCTCTTCCTCCTCTATCAGACATTCTCTCCATACCTGAGAGTGTCCAGTCTCCAGCCTGGATCCTTCAGTCCAGCCGAAAGCAGCTTAATTCCTGAATCACCTGGATGATTGTAGCTCAGGTCCAGCTCTCTCAGATGGGAGGGGTTGGAGCTCAGAGCTGAGGCCAGAGAAGTACAGCCTTCCTCTTTGATCAGACATCCTGACAGACTGCAAACACACAAAACAACAATCTATCTGTCAACAGTTGTTTTCTCTTTGTCACAATAACATCTATCCATTTACATCCATTCAATGTAACTTTATTTATAAGTGACAATACCCAACAGACAACAACAGTCATCTGAAGCTGTTTAACAGTGTAAGGTAACCGCCTCCACTGTGAGCAGCACTTGGTGATGGTGGGAAGAAGAACTCCCTTTGACACAAAGATCCTCCCAGTGAAAACAGGCTCCAGGAGGAGCATCTACCATGACTGGTTGCAGGGTGAGGGGAAAGAGAAGAGATGAGCTCAGAGAGACAAGAACAAAACAGAGAGACAAAGGTTAAGGACACGCAGTAGTGACATATAAAAGCATCAGGAGTGAAAAGAGGGGAGAAGAAAGCAGAGCATCATGGGAAGTCCACCAACAGCCTGAGCCTATAGCAGCACAACTCAGGGATGGTTCAGGGTCACCTGATCCAGCTCGAACTATAAGCTTTATCAAAAAGGAAAGTTTGAAGCTGATCTTCAAAGTAGAGAGGGCGTCTGTCTCCTGAACTCAAACTGGGAGCTGCTTCCACACCCAGTCCAACATAGCCAGGCTTTCTTTGCTGCTCTGACAAAACCTCAAATCCCAGTCAGAGATGATGAGCATCATCACAGTGATGATCATTTCTCTGTAACCCAGGCTTTCTGCTTCAGGATCTGTGCACGCTGACAGAACAAGGAGACCTTTAAACATCATTTCACTAAATGGATGGACTGGGCTCAGCCTACAGATGAACTGGTGCCAGAGATCATAAAGAACATCAGTCAAATTCAACACTTTAATGGAAATATGAGATTAATGCTGCAGACAATCATGAACCTGCTGAATTCATGAACATCAAGAATGCAGCGAGTGGTAAAATAAAGATTTGACCTCAGTGTGCTCAGTGTTCCTGTCTATTCCTAACATATTCCTAACATGATAGCTGCACTTTAGAGCTCTAAAACTGGAACTGACTCATGTTTAAACTCCACATGTTACTCAGTACATTCAGTTCTGACACTCGCCCACAGTCCAACAAAGGAAACATGGAGATCACATCAGTTTGTCACCAAAGTCTAATTTTTAGGGCAACTTAACCTGCATCGCGCACAACACCAAGGTTGCCATGGCAATCACAGCTGACAGAACAAGGAGGCTTGAAATGGGCGTCATTATGCGTCTCAGCCAATGGGAGCATTGAGGGTGGGCCTAATACTACTGCAGCGCTCACATGACCCAGGACAGAAAGAAAGGGGCGGGGACAGAAACATGGAGACAGGTGCAGATCTTTGACATGTTCATTTTAAACTGTTCCAGGAGGCAGTGTTGATACAACTAAAGTTATCTGTTGTTGAAGAAGTCGGTCTGAGGAACGTTCTTAGGATCAACAAATGACGGCATGTATGAGCCTCAAGACGCAGCATCACAAGAAGAACACATGAGCTGTAGAAAAAGGAGAGACTACGAAAGCCACGGCGTTACAACATGAACCAGCTGTTGGTCTCTCTGGAGACTACTGGGCGTAGCTGGGTAACCATGGTTACCTGGGAGTTACAGAAACATGCAGAACATGTGATTCATGTTGCACAGCAGTGGGACATTTGAAATAAAGTCAGCACACTCAGTACAGATAGTGCATCAAATATGATGCTGCTGCCAGACGTCTGCCTTTGAACACGTCCCTGCATCGCGCACAACACCAAGGTTGCCATGGCAATCACAGCTGACAGGGACAAAGCGCACAGCTGGAAGCCTGCAGGTATATTTAACATGATGTATTTCTCAGTGTCCTGTCTGTGTGTGAGAGACAAACAGCCTCTGTATGTGTGTGTAAATACAGCATGAATATGTAGAGGACATGTTTGTGGATATAAGTAAATGAAAGCTCTGCGTCATTTGAATCTTCTTGTTTCTGTTGCAGGTCTGTGACTGAACTTCTGGGAGGAGAAACGTTGGTTTCATGCTCTGTGATTCTGTGTTTTGTCATCTCTCTCAGGTGATGGAGAGCTCAGATGATGACCCCGCCTACGTGGTCAAATTCAAGTCTACATTCAGAACAGACCTGGAGACACGCAAGCAAAATGCCAACATTGTATATGTGAAAACTGCTGCTGGAGCCAGATTCAAGGAGCTCAAGTGTTTACCCAGATCTTACTGAACTTACTGCAGGAACAGAGGGTTGTTGGAGGGAAACCTGTGGAAGCAACAACATCCGAGCCACCAGAGAAGAAGTTGGCCCTGTTGGTGCTTCATCAGAGTGTGAACAGGAGGAAGACTCAGCTGAGAACAGTGTGGTGGAAACAGAGCAGAGCCCACCATCAGTACAGAGGCCTGTCCATTAGAGTGCTGCTCCAACATGCAGCACATGTACTTGGCCACAGCTGCAACATCTGTACCTGTGAAAGCTTCTTCTCTGTTGCTGCTCATATTGTGCAGAAGAAGAGAGTTTCTTTATCATCAGAAAATGTCAATGAGCTTGTGAGTCTTAGCAGCTGGCTCGGTGCAGAGGAGGAAGAACATGTCAGTCAGAGGAAGATAAATGCAGTTCATGTTGTCAACTCAACCTGGACTGTTGAAAGAGTTTTTCTTTGTCTGGTTTCTGACTGAGATTCTCCAAAGGAAATCCAGCACAAACACACACTTCACACACTCAAAGTCCTGCACAGTAAATGAGCTGATGAGCGTTTGTGCTGCTGCCTGATAACAGAACAATAGTTCTGCTGCTTCCTGTTCTGCAAACACACATTTATAAATGTTCACTTGCTGTTGATCAAAGGTATGTTGGTGGCTCTGGACGCTGAGGGAACTTTGTAAAAAACTAGATCAAATGTTAACGTCCTGGCAGAGGCAAAGAACTTTGATTTGATATTTGATTAGATTCATGTTTCAGCTCAGACTGACAGAAATATTTGAACTGCTGCTGTGTTAAAGGGAACACTGCTGTTAGAAAGCACCTGATCTGTTTCTGCACACTGAATGTTGCACTTCTCATACTGCAGTACTATTAAAATAAGTACACAATGCACTACTTTTGAACTCATGATTGAATGTTGCTGTAACAAAGCCATTAATGTGATTCACAGTGTTCATGGTTTCCCAGCACAACAAATGATTGCACAAGTGTGACTGATCCACTTTCTAATGTGTGTGTAGCCCACACTGTGTGTCACTGTGTCACAGGTGAGTCTGTGTGTCCAGGTTCTATGAGGACAACAGGATATAGTGACTGAGTCCAGCAGCTTAAAGTCTGACTCCATCCTCCATTTAAATAACTCACAGCAACAACTGAATAGCTTTGCCTTTGTGTAGCTGACACTTCATTTTAATCTCCTTCTATTCTGGTTCATCTGGTCTCAGTTTCTATAAGCACACAGGTTTCATCAGGACTCTATGACCTCAGTAATCTTTGCTGGGCCTTAATGCTCTGAACAAAGCTGCACAGCACAAGACTAAATAGAAATGAATCAGTCTTTCATTCTCACTGCTGTTTGACTTCAGCTCTCAATGTCCCACCATAACCCATGGAAAGAATTACTGTCCATCCAGACTGCTGAACATGAAGCTGATGAAGGTGGAGTATTGTGAGGGCTGATGGAGATGATGATGAGGAATCCAGGAGCAGTGGGTGGATGGCAGCATCAGCATGAAGGATCAGTGTGAGAACACATCATCATCCACAAAGGAAACCAGTCTGAGTGTCTGACGCTCTTGTTAGAAAGACGCAGTCCCAGCAGTTAGCTTGTCTGCTAGTTAGCTGAGAGCTAACTCACTTGTACATTGAATACCAAACCGTGTAAACCAGGGGTGTCAAACATATGGCCCGTGGGCCAAATCCAGCCCTTGAGATAATTTCATATGTCAAATATTGATGAATTTTCAGGCTTGCTGATAATCAATATGAGCACGGCTGAGATGTTATTCTGATGAGCAAACCATGTGGCCAAACACTTTAAGAGACAGACTGGGATCATACCATTATGTGAAAGAAGACGGAAATGTCCCATAGACAGCAAGGGTAGTGGTAGAGACCAGTACACAGAGAAATGGGAGCTGTACTGAAATGCAAGCGTGTCAGGAAAGAGTGAAAAGGCAAAATGAGCAGCATCTGGCTGCATTTCAGTGATATTGGAGACCACAAAGCTGAGTGCAACATTTATACAGGAGATATACAGGAGACGCTGAGAGTAGAACTGATAAAATTAAGAGCTGGCTAAAGTGAGACCCATTTTTATTTCCACCCATTTTCCACTGTGGAGGACAAAAGGTTTCAAACTGGTCCAGGTCTTAAACCTCACGTGTTCTTCCTAATAGCAGTAAATGGATAGAAATAAGGCTTTTATGAAAACACTGAATAAAACTTGCTGCCTTTATAAAGACTAAATGTACAGTTCAGTATTGAATCCTACATAAAATAAACTATATATAAAGTGTGTCTGAATGGCAGAGATGCAGAAATATGTGCATGTAGCACAGAGCCACGGCTCAGTGTCTGAATGAGTCTCACAGACCTGAATGTGCTGTTGAAGCCATTTATAATTATAACGTACTTCTTTACTCGTTTGATCTGCTCCTTACCACAAGCCACCAGACGTAGAAGGTTTTGGACTTTTAACTATATTTTCTGAAGTTTTACAACTTTTCTTACTGTTAAAAACCTCGTTATGGCCATTCATGCTGTACAAAGTAATTAGACATGTGTGGTATCTACAGAAACATCAGAATCTCAGCTAAAAGTTCACAAAACCATCTCAACAACCACCAAACAGCTGAAACAGCAGGTGAACAGATCACACAAAAAAGATGTAAACACAAATCCCCCTGATCATCTGTTTTTTAAACATGAAGCGTCGTTTTGGACGTTCATTTACTGCTGGTTCAGTGAATTTTGGTTGGACAGTGATGAAACCTGCAGTCTCAGAATCTGTGAGAAGTCTGCTTTCAGCACCCAACAGCATTGTTGTGTTGTGTGCTGTGGATCCACCTCTGCAAACTCATCACTGTTTCACCATCATGTTTCTACTTAAACAATAACAAAGGAAGCAGTTCCCAGGAACTACTTCCTGTCTTGTTAACATAAGAGTATGTTGCCCTTCAAAACACCTCCACTTCTCCTCTTATTAGAGGACTGCCTTATTATTAATCTGCTAATTCTGTCAGTTGATGAAAGAAAAATGCTTGATCTCACCTGAGAGTTTCCAGTGTACAGTGTGGACTCTTCAGTCCTTCAGACAGAAGCTTCACGCCTGAATCCTTCAGGTTAATGTTACTCAGGTCCAGCTGTCTCAGATTAGAGGTCTGAGAGCTGAGACCTGAGGCCAGAGCTTCACAGCTTCTCTCTGACAGGTCACAGTGACTCAGTCTGAAAAATAACAGATAAACAATTACAAAAATAAAACACTTCTGTTGAAGTGTAATGAGATACTATTATATTTAACAATATTTAATCTTGTTTTGTCAGGAAACTGAGCACTGATGCAGAGCAACATGTGGAGAGAATCAGAGGAGAAGAAGTGAAGAGAGAACAGCAGTAAAACAACACTGAATTGTTCAGTGTGCTTTTGATATCAACAGAATGTGTCAAACTTCTTTATTTTGTATTTGTTTTAGTAGAATTGATGATTATCACTTAGATAACAACCACAGGCCAGGTCTAAATTGCACTTTGGTGACAGTTACACCCAGAAATATTTCAGAAACGTGGACAATTTGTGCTCCATTGTATTCAGTATTGAACAAACTGAGTACCGATGACCACTTAATATTTTTGATATTTTATTTGAGTTGTTCCACCTGATCTGTGTTAACTAGAATAAACATTTAAAAGCTAAAGCTATGATCACATATGTACTTACAGAGCTTTGTTGGAGGCTTTGACCACTGGCAGCAGCCTCAGAAGAGCCTTTTTAAAGGCTCATGTTCTCACTTAGATCATTTATTTCTACTTACATTTCATTCTGGGACAAATGGGGATTACTTTGACAACAGGAACTATTTCCCCCAAAAATCAGCCCTGGATTAGTAAATCACTCCAACATGTTCTCAGGCAGAAGAAGCTGTCTTGTTATGAGGGAGAGAAGAAAAGCAGCTAAAATCAGGTGTAAAAGTAAAGCAGAGGATGAGCTGAATAAAGGACACTCAAGGCTGGCTTGGAAAGGAATGAAGTCCATGGTGGGGATGCAGAACAAGGAGCAAAGATGAATGTGATGCTGAATCAGCAGAAGACTTGGACTCATTTGATTCCAGCTTTGATATCATTGATTTCAATGAAGAGCTTTGTGATTGTAGCAAAGGGCTGGTAGCTCTGAGAGTCCCACTGATGAGGTGTCTGTGAAGGTTCGCAGTCATCTAAAGAGCTTAGAAAAAAAGGCATCTGGTTTCTGGAAGACGTTTCACCTCTCATCCAAGAAGCTTCTTTATTTCTAGTGTCAAATGGTGGAGAGTCCCAGATTAGCCTGTGTACAAACAGACTTCAGCCATATGAGAGTGAGTGTGAGTGAATGAGAGCACACACAGGACACTCTGATCTCTGAATGTGTGTGACGCAGTGAAAAAGAGGATTGTACTGGATATACTGTGACTGACAAACAGAGTTTAAAGAGAAAGGTGTGTTCTGATATCAAAAGTTTTTAAGGTAGACTGTTTTCTTGGATTTGGTAAATGTTTAAATATGCAATTGTAACTCTCTGGTGCCACCTTAAAACCTGTAGTCTGTAATAGGACATGATGTCGTCGGTAAACAGGAAGTAAGTCTGTGAATTAAGGAGAAGGCATGTGCAGCATGGTGGCCTTAGCCAAATAAATCCAGTGGCATCCACATACATCCTATGCCTTTGGTAGCATTGTGGGTATGTATAGACTTGTTTTATATTTTATGTGCATGTATAGACCACTTTCTTTCAAGTAAGTTCATTTTTCTGTAAGTTTGATGATAAAAACCAATCTTATGCAGTTTACGCTAGCATTCGCTTATGGAGCTAGTTAAAGGGGAACGACAAACAAATTTGGAGGCATTCATTATAACAAGACTTGTTAAAATCATAATTTGATGTTTGTATTTGACTTAAAAAGGGAAGTAATTCATATGAACATTGCATGTTGACATATTAAAAAACTGGGTTAATATATTTTCATCGTTATATATGTACATGGTGAATAAGTACAGTGATTATGCCTTGTACTGTTTGTTACAGTTTCACCTTTCCCTGTGTCAATAAACCTGTGAACCGGGAATCGTGTCATCAGAGTCTTGATGTGGGGAAGGAGTTTAGCTGACTGCCCAACCATAGCAGAGGCAGTACAAGGTGTTTGGATTAAAATGGATTATGCTAAAGTGAACGTGCTAATGAAATCTGAACTGACTGAAATGTGAAGTGAAGATAATTGAGGTGTAAAAGAGAGAGAGAGGGGGTGATGATAAGGTGAGGCTGAAGATCAGTGAAGGGCATGTAAACACCTGATTGGTTGAGTAGATATCAGATCGACAGTTTCACAGTTTTCCCTGTGGATTATAACTTTAAGAAGATGTGACATTCATCAAGGAATCCTGCTCTCCGGATTATTTCCATGAACACTGATCTGGAACACATCTACAGTGCTGGAAGTGCCCGTCTCACCACCAACCTCTCTGTGCACATTCACTTTTCAACCCTTTGTGAGACACTAAAGGTGTAAATCGGAGTATTTATCTATGTTACTGCGAACACCTCTAATAGGTTGGTTTAGTCTTTCCAAGTCATATCTTCCCTTAGATCTGTGGTCCAGGCCAAGACCTGGACATCAACTCTGTCAGGCTGCCTGAGTCCTCTCACCCACATCAGCTCAGAACTCTGCATTATCTACTGAGTCAGACTCAGAGGATCAGGGATCAGAAGTTCTACAAAGAGTAGAACCAGACTTCCTGAATAGAGGTGTGTGGGCCTACTGATCCACAGTGTCAGCACAACTTTCACATCATATTCATCTCAGCACAACTAAAACATGCTGACTGACCTCAGAGTTTCAAATCGACATCGTGGATTCTCCAGAAGAACACACAGCTGCTTCACTCCTGAATCCTGCAGGTTGTTGTAGGTTCCACTCAGGTCCAGCACTCTGGGATACGAGGGGTTGGACTTCAGCGCTGCTGCCAGATAATCACAGCTGATCTCTGACAAATCACAGTCCCACAATCTGTATAAAGAATGAAAGATGTAAGTTTATTAGACAAAGTGTGAGCTTGAAATCATTCAGTGTTTCATCATCTGTTCAGAGCTGAAGAAGGTTCAGAATGTAGAAGTTTAGAAAATGGAAACTCCAAACAGCTGAAGCCAACAGGAAGCAGCTTCAAACAAACACAACAAGAGAAAGAAACTCTGAATGTTTCACATTAAAGTCATACATTTCTCATAAAAACAGGACAAAGACTTGAAAAAGTCGTGTTTTTCCTTCCAGGAACAACAAGGCTTCACTTTTAAAGGTGAAGTGTGAAAGAAATGGACATATTTGAAGTCCAACACCTTTTTCCAGTCACATTATTAAAGCAGTCAAACTACAAGCTCATTTTCATTCCAACAAGTCATCTTCTGACCTGGACAAACAACACTGGTCTCTATGTGCAGCTGGCTGTGAGACCAGTGCTCAGGGAGCGTCTACAAAGTGCAACACTGAAAGAAAATCACACACTCATTTGCTTCCAGCACTTTCACACAAACATCTACTGTCATTATTGTCACCAAACTCTGTGGATCCTTTATTGCAAATTCAAATGGGATCAAATGGTCAGACAAAAGAGGGTTATGAGGAAATATGATGAAATGTTGTGTATTAGCAGCAAGTTATTGAATCATTTTCCTCAGAAACCAAACAAAATGATTGACAAACATGTTTTTACAAACTCAGTGTTGGACTTGGATCAGCAGGATAAGCTAATGTTTAACCCTTTAAGATCTACCATAGAACCAAGTCCGCCAGAGCTTATATTATATTTTTACCTGCTGTGGTGCCATTTTTGGGAGCATTTCAAGTTGCTATACATCAATACAACCGTTATAGCCCAGATTTTAATAATATGTATTCATTAAGTGCATAGTAATTACATAAATTGCAAAAAAGTGCAATAAACTACAAAAAAATTGAAAATCGTTTTTGCTTTTTTAACATATATTTGTAGTTAGAGAAATTTAAGAGGCTTATCCCTCAAAACTGTAAATACAAAAAAGTTGCACAAAATAGTTTCCCACCACAGGAAATTTATTTTGAGTGTCTTCATAGTTTTATTTTTGAAATACACCAATTTTTATACACTGCAGGAAAAACGAAAATAAATATTATACTGCAAATTTGCAAAAAAGCAGCATATGCATCAAAATAAACTATTTCCAGCAGTGCAATATGAGTCCTAAGCATCCCAGAAACGACACAGAAAGTCATAAAGTCAAACATAACTTTTAAAAAGACGAGTATAGGCCCTGAGGCCCTGATAGTATAAAAGACTACATTTCCGCGAAAATGACGTCACTTCCGGTTTCGGGCAGGTAATGGCGGAAATGCAAAAGTTCGCGCTGACGTCTATTCCAACGTAGGAAGTGTTATGAACAGCTGATCGGATCGGTTGCAGTTTTTGCAAAGCTTTATGTGGAAGGAAACCGTGACCTAGGACAAGCTGATGGCATCAGATGTAAGTACAACTCCTCCGGTTTCATATGCAAAAAAATTTTTGCGCTAGCTTACGTGGTTGCAGTGCTTCTGGGATTTAAAAATAGTTACGCAAAACAGAGCGTGCCCGCTCCGACCGGCTGTAAAGGGTTAAAGGCATTTGAGTCTCGCTGTATGAGAGTCCAGTTATTACTCAATATTTATGGATGATGTTCTTTCAGTGTTGCACTTTGTAGACGCTCCCTGAGCCTCACAGCCAGCTGCACATGGACCAGCTGACATTACCCAGCATTAGAGGCGGGTGTAAAAAAAATGGATTTTCCTATTTAAATGGGTTTTAATTTGAATAAAGCGATGTTGATTCATTCAATCCTGAATCGATTTTTCATATAAATGTATTTTGCCAGAATCTCAGGTTAAAGCTCCCAAAAGTATTTCAACAACAAGCAAACAGATAAAACCGTAAATGAGAGCAGCTAAACACACAAAGATGGAAACACAGAGCGTGGATCATTCACTCGACGGCACGTACACGGACACGCCGTCGGGGCTGAAAGTGGACAGCTCACAGATCCTGAAGCTGCAGGTTTCATCTGTCTCCAACCAAAACTGACTGAACCAGCAGCAGAAGAAGATCCAAACTCTGCTTTACGTTTGATGAACATCGTCATGAATTCTCTCTGACTTTGACCTTTACTTCCTGCACAGCTCTCTCTCTCTCAGTGTACTTCAAGAACAGTTTACCTTCAAAAATCTGTTTCCTGCATTATTCACTGCTTATTACGCACCAGTCTGCTGTTGTGTTCACTGCTGTCGGCCTCCGAAAACAAGGCCTCAATTCTGCTGTTCAATACTGAAGAAATTTAAACCTTTTAAAATGATGACAGATTACAAACTCTCAGCTGTGTCTGTAATCAAACCTCTGTAACTTTGCTTCCCTTCAGCAGCATCAGCTCATGTTCACATGTTGATTCATGGTTTGCTTCAGTTTTTGATCGACTGCAGAATATTTTGAAGGTTATCTGCTATAAAAAGCCAGAAGAGGAAAATCTGCTTCATGTGTTTCTGTTTGATCCTCAGTGACTTTGACACTAAGGCCTCTGCTGTGATGATCACACCTCTGATCAAGTCTCACAGTGTCAGCTTTGTTTTTATACATATGGATATGTGCTGATAAATAATCAGAATTATAATATTTCCCACTGTCTGCTGTGTGCCGTGACCTTTGACCTGCTAAAGACAGTCAGCTGTGGATTATTCATTGTTGTGTCTGATACTTAGAACTGTGAGGAAGAACACTACACAGTTAATCAGGGTCCCCTCTCTCTGAATCAGGAAAGGTGGGCAGGCCGCGTGTGGGCCGCGGGCCATACGTTGAGTCTCACTGTTTGAAATGTGAACATTGTTCTGCTGCAGTCAATGGACTAAACCAGAGAAGAAGAAAACAGACTTTACCATGAAGATCCTTAGTGTGGATCAGTATAATATCAGCCTGATGTCTGCAGTTTAGTGTCAGCACAACTTTCACATCATATTCATCTCAGCACAACTAAAACATGCTGACTGACCTCAGAGTTTCAAGTCCACATCCTGGACTCTCCAGGAAACCACACAGATGCTTCACTGCTGAATCCTTCAGCTTGTTGTTGTCACTCAGGTCCAGCTCTCTCAGATGGGAGGGGTTGGACTTCAGTGCTGCTGCCAGATAATCACAGCTGATCTCTGACAAACCACAGCCCCACAATCTGTATAAAGAATGAAAGATGTAAGTTTATTAGACAAAGTGTGAGCTTGAAATCATTCAGTGTTTCATCATCTGTTCAGAGCTGAAGAAGGTTCAGAATGTAGAAGTTTAGAAAATGGAAACTCCAAACAGCTGAAGCCAACAGGAAGCAGCTTCAAACAAACACAACAAGAGAAAAAACTGAACATTTCACATTAAAGTCGTACATTTCTCATAAAAACCGGACAAAGACTTGAAGGTTATATAAAAGGTTGGAATTGTAAAGAAAACAAACAGAGCTCATAAACTGAAACTGATTTCATTGTTTCAGCTGGAACATTTTAGTTGTTCCTTTTTCAATACATACATAATTATATTTACAGTAAGTCTTATCAATCCCCTTTTCCCTGTCAGTCACCGCCAATGTTCCCTCTAATGTTTCATGTGTCTGAGCGAACACACAAACTCCCTGAGCGTCCCTTGGACCACTGTGAGCAACAGCAGACGTGTGCACTGTGGTCACGCCAGAATCCAATCCATCCAAGTTACGGTTTATTAAAATAATCAAATTACAGCGTTTACATTTATGTTAAACTACTTTTAATTAACTGTTTTAGCCCACTTACAATGAAAATTAAAAACAACCTTGTTCATGACCTGTAGTTTGTTAACACTATTGGAAGTAAAAATAACTTGAACTCTAATTTTGAGAACACAACTTTCTTTGTTTTTTTTTCTTTTTTTTTTATAAAGCTCTGACTTGTATTATGAGTCTGTGGTCTGGGAGAGAGTCTGTAACTCTGTCTGCAAAATACAGTAAATAATGACCAATGTTGGGCAATTAATTATATAGTTACTTCTTCAAAAAAGTTACTGAGTTTTGCAAACAACAGAGTTTGTTGCAATAAATACTGAATACTATCGTTGTTATAAACAACAATACTATTCAGGAAGAAAACCAAACATTGCAGATATTTTATCATAACTCTGGTTTTACGTGGCCGATCAACACAATTTAAAAACTGGTATAAAGTCCACACTTTGTCCCTCAGTTGCTCCGTCTGTCCTGCTCACATCTCCAATGGTTGTACATGTTGTCATTAATGTGGCTTCACTCCACATCAGCTGCTTTGCTAGCTAAGACACCAGTGTCGGCACATAAAGACGCTGTCATAGCCTGTCAACCACGTTGATTAGCTGCGTATATACGAATGTGAATCGCATCATCATATATTATTGAACTTTTACAGCCTTATGCCCCTAGTAGGTCTCTGAGGTCGAGTAGTCAGGGCCTACTTGTCATTCAGTATACGAGATTGAAAACTAGGGGTGATAGAGCTTTTGCTACTGTGGCCGCCAGACTGTGGAATTCCCTTCCTCAGGACTTACGATCCGCTGATTCATTGATTACTTTTAAAAAACAGCTAAAAACACATCTTTTTAAAATTGCTTTTTGCTAACTTTGTTTGTATTTTGTCTTTTTAATCTGTTATATCTTGTAAAGCACTTTGTGATCTCAATCTAGAAATGTGCTATATAAATAAAATTTTACTTACTTACAGTTTTCCCTGTGGATTATAACTTTAAGAAGATGTGACATTCATCAAGGAATCCTGCCCTCCGGATTATTTCCATGAACACTGAGCTGGAACACATCTACAGTGCTGGAAGTGCCCGTCTCACCACCAACCTCTCTGTGCACATTCACTTTTCAACCCTTTGTGAGACACTAAAGGTGTAAATCTGAGTATTTATCTATGTTAGTGCAAACACCTCTAATAGGTTGCTTTGGCCTTTCCAAGTAATATCTTCCGTCGAACACTACAATCTAGAGGAGAGCTGCACTAACAGGTGTGACTGATGAGATCAGACCTGCAAGGATACTCATGTTTCTCCAAAAGCTGGTTCTGACAAATAAAACTGAAAACTGAAAACTAAAACATGTGACTGACCTCAGAGTTTCAAATCGACATCGTGGATTCTCCAGAAGAACACACAGTTGCTTCACTCCTGAATCCTGCAGGTTGTTGTAGGTTCCACTCAGGTCCAGCACTCTGGGATACGAGGGGTTGGACTTCAGCGCTGCTGCCAGATAATCACAGCTGATTTCTGACAAACCACAGTCCCACAATCTGTATAAAGAGTGAAAGATGTAAGTTTATTAGACAAAGTGCTTGAAATCATTCAGTGTTTCATCATCTGTTCAGAGCTGAAGAAGGTTCAGAATGTAGAAGTTTAGAAAATGGAAACTCCAAACAGCTGAAGCCAACAGGAAGCAGCTTCAAACAAACACAACAAGAGAAAAAACTCTGAATGTTTCACATTAAAGTCGTACATTTATCATAAAAACATGAAAAAGTTGTGTTTTTCCTTCCAGGAACCACAAGGCTTCACTTTTAAAGGTGAAGTGTGAAAGAAATGGACATATTTGAAGTCCAACACCTTTTTCCAGTCACATTATTAAAGCAGACAAACTACAAGCTCATTTTCATTGCAACAAGTCATCTTCTGACCCTTTATTATTATTGTTATTAGTCAATATTTATGGAGGATGTTTTTAAATTAGGCTCAAATATGTGACAGACATTTCATCCCATGTCTGTTTGGCCTCATCCTGGGCCGGATTATCCAGCACACACTCTGACCACAGGCCCAGGGGCCACGCAAAGCTGGGCTCCATCCAAGAGACAGGAAACAAACCAACACAATAATAAAAAGCACCATGTGATCTTCTTACATCTTCAAGACAAACATAGTAAAAACATGAGCATATTTGTTTCCTGATAAAATGATGTGACAGGTAGAACAGAGTAAAGTGGTGGTGTTACAGCTACAGGACTTCCAAATGAATGAAAGCAGCAGAAGTTGCTTTACAAATGAAAGAGGAAGAGGAGAGGGAGGCCACCCTGACCATCACTCCAGCTGAAAACATCACACTTGGCACCTGGCAGAGCTTCTTAGCATTTACCGCCCCAGGGGATCTTTGAGGTCAGCAGACCTGATGCTTTTAGATGTTCCCAGGTACAGACTAAAGACTAGGGGAGAGAGGGCTTTTGCTGTGGCTGCACCCAGACTGTGGAACAGTTTACCTCCTCACATCAGATTCTCCACAAGCCTAGGAACTTTTAAAACTGCTCTTAAAACTCACCTCTTCTCATTGGCTTTTAGCAAGGTTTAACTTATTGTTTTATTTTATTGTTTTATCAGTGAGGTGTTTTATGTACTTGTGTTTTATTGTATTTTATATTTGTATTGTACAGCACTTTGGTCAGCCTCGGTTGTTTTTAAATGTCCTTTATAAATAAACTTGACTTGACTTGAGAGTCTGCATCTCTGTCTGCAAAATACAGGATATAATGACCAATGTTGGGAAATTAATTATATAGTTACTTCTTCAAAAAAGTTACTGAGTTTTGCAAACAACAAAGTTTGTTGCAATAAATACTGAATACTATCGTTGTTATAAACAACGATAGTATTCAGGAAGAAAACCAAATATTGCAGATATTTTATCATAACTCTGGTTTTACGTGGCCGATCAACACAATTTAAAAACTGGTATAAAGTCCACACTTTTCCCCTCAGTTGCTCCGTCTGTCCTGCTCACATCTCCAATGGTTGTACACGTTGTCATTTTTTTTTTTTTTTCACGGTTCAACAATACTTTATTAATCACACTGGTGCGCTATGTACACGTGAAGGGGGGAAACACCAGGTCCCGGGGATCAATAGGCTGGGGAAATAGGCTGTACACGTTGTCATTAACGTGGCTTCACTCCACATCAGCCACGCCGCTTTGCTAGCTAAAACACCGGTGTCGGCACATAAGGACGCTGTCATAGCCTGTCAACCATGTTGATTAGCTGCGTATATACCAGGAGTCGGCAACCTGTGGCTCTTTAGTCCTTATAGTGCGGCTCCGGGTGGTTTGGGAAAATAAATTATAAGTATTTAGCTGAAGTGTATTTTATTTGTGTTTAGTTCTTTTTTTAACTTGCAGTTTGTCAGGAGTTTTCCTGTAATGCAACTCAGGTCAGAATAAATGACACCCAGACAGGTTTGCAGGTTTAACGTGCACACGGGTGAGAGTTCAAACGAAGACTCACACTCCGCAGCAGTCGCCACCCTTTATTTATACTCAAGCATGTTTGCGTCATAGTCACATGAGTGGAAGAGATAACATATAACAGTAGAGACTTCATCACATGCAGGAAGAGATAACATACAATGGTATAGACTTTGTGCTGAGCTTGCACAGTGTAACTTCTCTAGTAAAAAGAGCAAACACATCTAGAGAACCTCAAATGAAATGTACTTCTATACATAAACATAATAAAATCTTTCAACACAGTTCTAAATTGGAAGATTATTGTGATTTTGAAATACAAAAATAAAATTATATTATCTTATTTTTTCACCGCTCAAAATAAGCGTTACAACTCTCAGAAGCCGGTATACCCGCCGAAACGCTGTGCATTTATGGAGACTTTTGACCCCAGGTAGGCCAATTATGGATCTTCGGATCCACATTATGTCAGCAGCTCCACCGTGAACTGTGTTAAAAACAAACAGCGCTCACGCCTCACAGATGGCAGCTTACAATCCTGTGTAAAGATGAAAGCCCCGTTTTGCAGACGCTGTGCGCAGAGGTTCAGGAGCAGAAGTCCCGTTGTAAACATATCACGGCAGACCCGACGATGTTTGCATGAACGCGCTTTTCAGCATCTCTTTATTGACCACTTTACACACACGGTTGCTGTGCGCACACAGCCGGCTGTAGCTTTGCAGCTCACAGCCCGACACACACCAACAACAGCAGAGAGAGCGCAGACTTGAAGGTGGCGAGGTGTGATTGCGGGTGCCGCTCAGGTGCGTCCGCCTCCCCCGCAGCGGCGCTGCAGACCACGTCCCGCCACACACAGTAACCAGGTAAAATACATATTTAGGCAGAATTTTGCAAATATCTATTTTTCCTTTTTTAGCAGCATAGTGCTTTTTTCCCAGTTATTTTTCAAAAGTCAGGTCAAGGCTCCAAAAGCCCAAAGGAGATATAACAGTTTGTGTTTGCTACATGGATCATTGTAGTTCAGCTTTCCTTTGTTATATTTCTTTAAGAGTTCAAAATGTGTTAATTACATAAATAAAATGTAATTTTCTCTTTAGCACTTCATGGATTTCATAAGCAACACACCTTAGTTGCTCAGTGGATTCTTTTAAAAAGCAGTTAAAAACTTTTCTGTTCAAACAAGCCTTTTGTTGATCTACGTATTTTATATTCTTTACATTATTTACATTTGATCTTTTACATTGTGTATAATGTCTATTGATTGTATTGTTTATTTTAATATTTGTGTACAGCGCTTTGTGACTGCCTGTCTGTGAAAAGCGCTTAATAAATAAACTTTACTTACTTTAGTTGTTCACACAAAGCATAAAGGTAAAAAAACAATATATACAGTGTTATCTTCATTTTAGATTTCAAAAAGTATTTGCGGCTTCCAGTGTTTTCTTTTGCGTGGAAACCGGGTCCAAGTGGCTCTTTGGGTGTTAAAGGTTGCTGACCCCTGCTATATACGAATGTGAATCGCATCATTGGCTGGACTATGGGATAAGGTGGCATCGTTCTAATCCCATACAGGAGCAGCCGGTCACTGACTAACACTGCAAAACAGAATTGTTAAAGTATTAATTTTAATTTCAATTGAGATTTTTTTTGTGCACAACACAGATTTTCTGTGTGCAGAGACGTGCCAGCAGCGCACAGTTGCACGCGCGCAGCTTAGAGGGAACATTGGGCACCACCACAGTTCACTTCAACAAAACTTTACTTCAGATTTGTTTTCTGTCACGGCTCAACGGCACGAGGGAACAGGGATGGACACAGGCGCAGAAACCAACCCGGAAGCGAGGTGACAGAAAACAAATGATTTATTTCCGCCCACAGGGAAAACAAAGGTGAAACACAAAGCGACGCCACCACACTAGTGGCGCGTAGGATTCGTCTGTGAAAATGAGGGCGACCTAGACACCTCTAGGAGACGGCTGAACAGCGGGGACAGCGGGGAGGTAGAAACAGGACTAGGTAGGGGCCGGGGCACTGGAACAAGAGGAGATCACGATCAGAGGGATCCAGCAGACAACCAATAATCCTCCGCAGTTGAATTGAATTGCCTTACTTGGTTTCAGATGGAGGGGACAGGTGGAGCGGAAAACCCGGAAGCGGTCGAGGCGTGGGGAGGCAGGCAGGTGAGCAGTGGGTCAGCAGGCCACGTTGTGTGAGCAGCTGGCGGCCCAGGTCCAGGAGGACGGGAGCGAGGGGAACAAGATCTCCACTCCGGGTGCTATCGCTGAGGACAAGAAAAGACAGGTCAGTCATCACACGGCGTTAAGACAAGGTTTTAGGATGCTCCACTGAACTAACATGGGAATAGCAGATACTCAGGCGGTGAGTGGTTGAGAGCGCAGGTCTGATATACCGCTGGCACGATTGCTCACAGGTGGTCAGCCAGGGAGGGGCAACCGGACTCCGCCTAAAGGAGGAGGAGCCGCTGTCTGAGACCTGCAGGTGCCCAACCAGACCATGACAGTTTTCATGTTTTGATCCAGTGATGAGAGCCGTTTCCCCCATGTCCAGTCCTTGTACTAAGCTAGGCTAAACACGTCCAGGGCCTGTCTCTGTGCAGGTTTTAATCTGATGTTAATAAGGTAGAAATGGAGGAAGAAGAAAATGACTTCATCAATCAACATGCAGCTACCAACCCAAATGGTGAGGTGGTGGTTAGTTATTACTGTTGTTTCTGATCCCCTACATTATCCTACATTCAAATATATTCTCCAGCTACAATAGTGTTTGTGTTCCTAAAAGGATTTCATGAATGTGTTACTGTTCATGTCACATCTGTATGAAACAAAGAGGAAGTGAGGTTTGTCCTTCATGATCACAAACTGTTCCAGCATGTAAACCTGAGATCTGTGTGGAGCAGCTGACCTGTACGATGTGCTCAACACAAACATTATTTACCATCAGTTATCGGCAAGTACTCAGATCCAAGTATCGGTATCGTATCGGTTTGAAAAAAATTGGTATCGTTGCATCCCTACCTGCCAATTCTATAAAGCTTGGTTGTTTATACAATAATATCATTTAATGATATGTTTGGATCCTGACCTGAGAGTTTCCAGTGTACAATGTGGACTCTGCAGTGCAGCAGACAGAAGCTTCACTCCTGAATCCCGCAGGTCATTGTTACTCAGGTCCAGCTCTTTCAGACTAGAGGATTGGGAGTTGAGAACTGAGGACAGAGCATCACAGCTTCTCTCTGAGAGGTTACAGCCACTCAGTCTGGAAGAAAACAAACAAACAATTAAATCAGTCAAATGAAACATTTTTAATGCCAGCACGCAATACAATTATTGGTTAACTAAATAGCTTCATTAAAACACAACTCTTCTTCTATAGCAGCACTTACTCCTTGTAAGCTCCACCTGCTCCACCTTCTGAGTCAGAAGACATGAAAACAAACTGTAAATCTAGTAGAAACATGATTGGAAATCTTCTCAGATCCATTTGTACATTTAGAGCCTGATCCTGAAATATAGCAGCACGGACATTCACAGCAGCAAAGGGTTCTTGCTGATCTGAGCTGGCTTGGCCCTGGCTTATTGAAGATTAAAGAAAGCAGAATCAGCTGTTCAAACCCCCACAAGGCTGCCCGCAGTGACTGAAACAATGGGACGGGTCGTGACTTCTCAAAATGGGCTCATTGAACGCAGCACGGATAAGATCTTGAAGAAGCTCATGGCGGTCGTGAGTTCTCAGACTTTGCTCTTTGAGCACAAAACCGATAACCTCTCGGAGAAGCTCGTGGCTCTCCAACGGGAGATTGAGAGACGAGTGACGGACTGTTAGATCAGCTGTGAAATTGACATGCAGTTGTTCGCACCAAAGAAAGCCACCATCAGCTCATGCGGCTAACATACCGGCGCCAGCTGTGGTCTCAAGGCTGGAACTCAACATAACAAATCTCACCCTGATAACAGACGGTGTTTAGACTGTTCCTTCCCATCCTAAGCATGCTTATCCCCTCCCGGTGCAGACGGTGGGTCGAGGGGACCAGCGCAAATGCTGCAGGCCCGGATGCGCTGTCTACACCGGCTGTCTCTCACCTTTTACCCATCTCTGTTGCTTGTCATGTGTTTCTATGGCGCATTAAGAGTTTTCATGTGCTCTGCGCTAAGGTCATTTTTTTTGTCTGTTCTCAAACTGATCTCCCTGTTGGAGCTCAGTCTGGGAGGAGTTCTTTTTTCTCCTCATCTTTCCTGATGTTGTGCATTTTCTGCTGTTCGGTTCCGGGTCGCTGCTCTAGCGGCTGACCGGCCAGCTACCTAGCCTGACCCGTCTCCCCAATGTGATGTTTGTGTATTGTATGTACGGTTGGAAAGCTCAGTATCCTAATTGCCCCTTGAAAATAAATACAGTGTTCTGAATCTGAAAAAATTACAGAAGACGACTCTGTTCAGTAAATATTACGCTCATGCTGTCACCAAATACCAAAGGTAGGTAAAACTCTGGTTGTTGCAGCCATCCAGTATGACATGCTTTGTACTGTCCTGCTGCAGTTTGTGACACCTGGTTGATGAGTTGTGAAGGATGATGAAACAAACACTTCACTCAATGTTTGTCTTCTAAACTGGATGTAATTTGGGCAGCCGATAGTTTTTCTTAATCTATCCCAGCTGCAAATAGGAACACAACAAATAACTAACTTTACCCACTTGGATCCTTATCATTCAAGATTGTGAAAAGATTCTCTACTCAGAGAATACTGGTGATTTTAGATGAGAGAGATGATTTGGAAGATGATGAAGGGGAAGAGTTTTCAGAACTTGAGGCCTTTTGTCTTCACTGTACAGGACAGAGAAGACAGGAAGGGAGGGAGAAGTGAGGAGAATAACACACAGGAAATGGTCTTGGGCAGACTCAAACCAGGCCCTGGAGTCACGACTCTAACCTTCAGTGCATGGGTCACCTGCTCAGCCAGGTAAGCTACAACAGTCAGCAGTGTGTGAGTTAATTTGAAGACAATGATGACTATAAGTCAGGTAAAAAAAATACTATCATCAACCAACAAGGGGAAAACAGTGAGCTTGAATGACCAAGCTTTGACCAAGGGTGGCTCACTCCTCGGTCTTCTTGCCCAAGGAGTGAACCACCCTGCATGGCTATCAATGTGGTGCAACCAAGGCCATCATACAGTACAGGCCATCCAAGCTGATTTTAACTTTTCCTCCCAGATACCACCTTAGAAATCATCTAGATTAGGATATGTTGGCTGTTCTAGATCCAATCACAACAAACAGAGAGCTGCTGTGTGTCCAAGGTGAACAGGAAGAATATATACATGCATAAAGTCAATAAAGTCAGAAGGTTTGCTTTAGACTGTGCTGCAGTTTATCATCAAAGACAAACAGGCACCATGCTGCCAACAAATGGCATCAAGTCTGACTTGAGGTTTTTTTGTTCTTTTTTTTAAATCAAGATTAAATTTTATAGCAACCACAGCAGAGATGACCAGGGAAGGTGTGCTTGAGGGGATATAGCTACAACAGCTGGTTTCAGACTGAAGATGAACTGAGGTGCTGCACCCAAGTCTGCAGGTTCAGGGAGGGACAAACATCTGCTGCAACCAGATTGGAGTGAGAGGAGAGAGCAGGCCAACAACAACAAAGAAACAACAAACACACTGTGGAAGACCGAAGCAGAGTTTAGTTTAAAGTGGAACTAAGGATGTTTCTCTGGCTGCCAGGATTCACTGAGTAATTCAAATGCTTTCTTTAATGCAGGACCCACCATGCATGTAAAAGCAAGTGTTTCACCAACATTTGTGACTAAAATAGACCTGCAGTAGAAATGTATCTAGGAGCATGCATGTGAATATAAAGTATCACAACATCAGGCACATGCAGCCTAAGTTTTTAAACAAAGACTGATAACATAACAGCAGCAGTGATGATCAGAGTTTATGGTGAATCCAGCGTCTCGAGTTCTGGAGGCATCAAAGAGGTCACAGTTGTATTGGAGAAATCCCAAAACTTTACAAATTCATACAAAGAGAGAAAGCCTGGTGAAATAAATTACTGACACAGTTGGATGTTAAAAGTAAAGACATGAGTACAAATGTACTCACAGAGCTTTGTTGGAGGCTTTGACCACTGGCAGCAGCCTCAGAAGAGCCTCCTCTGAAGCAGAGTATTTCTTCAGGTCAAACACATCCAGATCTTCTTCTGATGACAGTAAGATGAAGACCAGAGCTGACCACTGAGCAGGAGACAGTTTATCTGTGGAGAGACTTCCTGATCTCAGGGACTGTTGGATCTCCTCCACTAGAGAACGATCATTCAGTTCATTCAGACAGTGGAACAGATTGATGCTTTTCTCTGCAGACAGATTCTCACTGAGCTTCTCCTTGATGTACTCGACTGTTTCCTGATTGGTCTGTGAGCTACTTCCTGTCTGTGTCAGCAGACCTCGTAGGAGAGTCTGATTGGTCTGCAGTGAAAGACCCAGGAGGAAGCGGAGGAACAAGTCCAGGTGTCCATTTGGACTCTGTAAGGCCTTGTTCACAGCAATCTGGTGGAGAGATTGTAGGTTTGGTTTGTTAAATAATTTAGATTTCTTGGAGGTTGTTTGTTGTTCCAGCAGATTTAGTCCAGAGTTGATGAAGGTCAGATGGACATGAAGAGCAGCCAGAAACTCCTGAACACTCAGATGGATGAAGCAGAACACCTTGTCCTGGTACAGTCCTCTCTCCTCTTTAAAGATCTGTGTGAACACTCCTGAGTACACTGAGGCTGCTCTGATATCGATGCCACACTCTGTCAGGTCTGATTCATAGAAGATCAGGTTTCCTTTCTGCAGCTGATCAAAAGCCAGTTTTCCCAGAGACTCCATCATCTTCCTGCTCTCTGGACTCCAGTGTGGATCTGTCTCAGCTCCTCCATCATACTTGACCTTCTTCACTTTGGCCTGAACCACCAGGAAGTGGATGTACATCTCAGTCAGGGTGTTGGGCAGCTGTCCTCCCTCTCTGGTTTCCAGCACATCCTCCAGAACTGTAGCAGTGATCCAGCAGAAGACTGGGATGTGGCACATGATGTGGAGGCTTCGTGATGTCTTGATGTGGGAGATGATCCTGCTGGCCTGCTCCTCATCTCTGAATCTCTTCCTGAAGTACTCCTCCTTCTGTGGGTCAGTGAACCCTCTGACCTCTGTCACCATGCCGACACAGTCAGGAGGGATCTGATTGGCTGCTGCAGGTCGTGTGGTTATCCAGAGGCGAGCCGAGGGAAGCAGTTTCCCCCTGATGAGGTTTATCAGCAGCACATCCACTGAGGTGGACTTTCTAGGGTCAGTTAGGATTGTAGTTTTGTGGAAGTCCAGAGGAAGTCGACACTCATCCAGACCATCAAAGATGAACACAACCTGGAAGTCTTCAAAGCTGCAGATTCCTGCTTCTTTGGTTTCAGTAAAGAAGTGATGAACAAGTCCCACCAAGCTGAACTTTTCCTCTTTCAGCACATTCAGCTCTCTGAAAGTGAATGGAAATATGAACTGGATGTCCTGGTTGGCTTTGTCTTCAGCCCAGTCCAGGCTGTATTTCTGTGTTAAGACTGTTTTCCCAATGCCAGCCACTCCCTTTGTCAGCACTGTTCTGATTGGTTCATCTCTTCCAGGTGAGGCTTTAAAGATGTCTTCTTGTCTGATTGTTGTTTCTGGTCTGTCTGGTTTCCTGGATGCTGTTTCAATCTGTCTGACCTCATGTTCATCATTGACCTCTGCAGTCCCTCCCTCTGTGATGTAGAGCTCTGTGTAGATCTGATTCAGGAGGGTTGGGTTTCCTGCTTTAGCAATGCCCTCAAACACACACTGGAACTTCTTCTTCAGGGTGGATTTAAGGTTACAGTGACAAACTGAAGCTTGAAGTTCTGATAGAGAAGAAAAATAAACACTCAATTCCAAAAAGAACTAATCTTTAAAACATGTTGCTCCATCTTCCATCTCTGGAAAATGTTCATTTATCCAGCAGCTTAAATCTTTAGATAAATCCTCTTACTGCTCTGCAGACGGTCAGCCAGCTCCTCCTGCTTCATTCTCCTCAGGAAGTCCACTGTGATCTTCACAAACGCCTCTCTGCTGCTGCTCCTCTGACTCTCTAAGCATTCTGGGTAATCTGGACTCAGAACCTTCTGGATCTTCTTCAGCTCGTTCTTCACAACAGTGATGATGTTGTCCTCCAGCAGCTGGAACAGAATATTTATGAATGAGCCAATCAGACTGAAATCATGGAGCCAAACATCAGATCCATGTTGGACACACTGACGATCCACTGGTCTACAAAGAGCAGCATGGAGATGACTGTGAACAGAACAGATGTAACAGTAGTTGTTGTACATGTACAGACCATAAATATGGAGTCCAGCTGTGTTTGATGCTGCTGGGCAGACTGACCACTGGGAACCTCTGAGCTCTGCTGCTCCACTCTGTGGAGGAACCATGAAGGATTAGATCAACACAGGATAAAGATCCAGGAGTTTCTGCTCAAATAACTTCATCTGAATCAAGTCTGTCAAGTTTTAAACTCTCAGATTGTGAACATATCAGTAATTTTCAGTCTGTTTTCATGGACGTCCTTTCAGTGGTGATGTCAGGGATGATTTTGAAGAAGCTCATTAAACTGAACCATCAGCAGATCACTGCTCCAAAACCAGAACATGATCCGAGGTCTCCCTCCACCACCAGAACACCAGCTTTACTAACGTGGTAGATTAGTGTAGTACAGATCAATAACTGATGAGTCATTTGATCAAAATCACTGAGTGCTTCACGTCTGACCCTCTGATGCTTCTGTAGACATTTTGCATATTTAATGAATGTCTGACAGTTTTACATTCATTCTATGAACACAGTGGAAATGTTGTGTTATAGTCTCCATGTTGTTTCCAGCATCATAAATTCTTCAGTTCAGAAAATTAGATTCTTTCTTCACAGCTGAAAAACAACAACATTTATTCTCTATTGAAATCTGCATCGTCCACTCCAAAGGTCACAATCTGAAGGTAACATCTGGTTTTGTTCCCTGTGGTTAACTCTGAGCATCAGTATGGTGGGATTTATCCACTACATCCACACCACTGTGGTTCAGTGTTGTCCTGATGGAGTAACAGCAGCCAGTATGATCCAGGCTTTAGCTGCTGGGTCTCTGTGTGACCTCTCAGACTGTTTAACAGATCAGACACAAAGAGAATCAGAGCAGCTCTGTTCTTTAAAGACAAACATGAACCCACTCAGGTCACACTTTCCCCACAGATATGAGCATCACTGTCCTCAAACAGCAAATGACCAAGTCGAACATTTGGATCTTTTCTCTTTCATTGTTTTCTTTTTAATGAATCTTTGTAACAATCTGAGGATGTTTCAGGTCATATTTATCCAGGAAACACAAACATGTAAAGGAGTCATCACAGCTCTCTGACCTCGTTGCTCCAGGTTCACCACTGAAGAGTGGAGGTTCAAGTTTGGACTGGTCACTCCTCACAGACGGACAGCTGGACCCTGCAGACTGTGACCTCTGACCTCTGCAGACACAAACATGATTGAAGCAGCTGTGATCACACAGACTGCAGATAATGCAGCTGTTTCCTGTCAGTAACATCCTCTTAGATTAGAGTTCAGCTTTTTACAGGAAAACTGGACAAAACTGATTTTTGTTACAAACTCATTTTCATTTCCTCTCAGCTCACAAACACAGTCAGACAATCAACCAGAGTCAACACTGATTATAATGTCAGTGCAGAATTATTTCTGTTACTCAGTGAGTTCAGCTCTCTGACCTCGTTGCTCCAGGTTCACCACTGAAGGCTGGATTATGACCTTTGGACCGGTCACTCCTCACAGACGGACAGCTGGACCCTGCAGACTCTGCTCTGTCCTCCTCTTCCTCCATCATCGTCTTCTTTTGGACTTCAGTCAGTCTGAGAGGTAAACCACAAACACTCAGTGAGTTCACATTAACAGGAGTAACTGAGTTACAGTCGCTGACCTCTGACCTGTCATGTAACCTAGAAACCAGGTCATATGATCCATATCAGAGATCACAGAAACCTGATCTCACCTGCTGGCTCTGACATTTAAGACCTTCCAACAACAAAACACAAAAAGGAAGAAACTGACAGAACATTAGGAACAGCAATGAGTCTGCTACAGTCAGCTCTCTGTAAACTGCCACCTCAGTTTGAATTAAAGCTCTTTTATGGTCACTCATACCATTTAGGATCACATGACGTTCACACATGATATCTGTGACTGTCCTAGTTTAACATGTAACGTTCATGTTGATGCAGATCTCAGCTCCGAATCAGCTCTGCTGAATTATGTAAAGTTTCTCTGACATCAGGGATCAGACGCTTCCATGAACACACCTCCATGTTTCTGTTTCTCTGACACACTGAATTCAAACAGTCTGAGGAAACAAGGATGAACTTAGAGCTCCTTCAGGCTCTGACTCACTGACATTTGCGACGAGTGGAATAATACCATACAGCTGTTACAACTGCACACATTTTTAAATCTTGGTTTATAACAGCACGAGTTCAAACTAAACTAAACTCCTCACTGACATCCTGAAACATGAGCCAGAGCTTTAACTCCTGGATGTAACCCTGACGTTGTCCCTGCTGCTGCTCTGAGAACCAGAATCTCTTTCTTTCTTTTCTCGTTCAGGAACATGAGGACCAGCTCATCATCGCTTTGTGTCATTTTCTTTTCACAGTCCAGTTTCTGAGGAGAAATTTTCCATAAAAACATGCTGTTTCTAGGTTACATGGTCATTTCGGATCCGTAAAATTCAGAATTTCGTGTCGTTTTCACACAACGTGTTGAATGTGTAAGTTTAACTTTCGATCCGAGGCTACAGAACAAACATCCAGGACTAATGGAAAAAATGTTTTTCTCTTTTAAACTCAAAGCGACAGCAGAGCGATCAGATAAAGAAACGTCCTTACAAACCAAATATTCACAGCACATTTCTGTTTGTGGCAGAAACATCTGTTTCACATCATGTACAGCGGCCTCACTCAGGGCCTCGTTGGTCCAGCTGTGAGTCCAGTAAAAGTTGAAGTACTAATTCAGTTCCTTTACTAAACTAAAAGTAAAAAGTACAGGTTCTGAAATATACTCAAAGTAAGAAAGTAAAACGAACTCGTTTCTACCACCTGCTTGTGTCCAAAGCTCACTGAACCTTATATTAATATAATAATTAAATATCAGTAGATGGAAATACAAGCTTTTTAATTCTGATTGTACTCAGCTTGAATCAAAGCACAGTTAGTCTGCCTCAGTTTTTTTGCAGGATGTTGCTGCATTTGAAATGACCTGGCACTTTAAAAATGTTTTTCCCTTTATTCTCCTCTTCAGTAGGCTAGCTAGATGCTAAAGTACCACAACTGCAACTTATGGACACCTGCAGTCATTCACTGTCCCACTTTAAACCCACGAGTTTGGCATATGTCATCTCTTCTAATGTGACATCTGCTGGTGAGAAGAAGAGGCTGCTTTTCATGCGTTTCTATTGAGGCTTAGCTGTTTGGCGGCTTGTAGTGATGTAAAATAAGAACGCCCCAAAAATGTGTTAAACAGAAAGTAATTGTTATGGTCCTGGATCTCTGACCCAGTGCTCATGTGTTTTGTGGGTTAATTAATATTCTTTGATTTAGTGTTAATCATGGCTCAGTTTCCTTGCATCCCCTGTGTACAGTGGCGGTTTTTGATACGAGCGACATGGACCACTGCTCACAACTCGCAAGATAAAACAAAATAAAAACAAATCAACAAACACAGAAACTGAAGATATCATGATACAGACTAGTAATTTGCCCCGATGTGTTTTCTATACTCTATCACACACATATACGTGAAAAGTGAGCGCGATGGCCCTCGGTGCACCTGGAGTCCCAGAAAGAAGAGAAACCCTAAACAAACCACATCTTTGCACTAAGGTGTCGGTCTGTTAGGTTATGTTGTGGTGATTCTCAGGTTGGGGGATGGGTGTTCATACTGGAGTGCAAAATTAAAACCAATGGAAGATGGACAAGAAAAGGTCAAAGGTCATCAGGCTCTCAGTTTAGAAAAAAGAGAAAAGAAGAGGAGGAGCAAGTGAAAGATAAATGTAAGCAGATGTGACTTGGGATGATGGCAGTTATAACAGGATAACATTCATTAGTAGGGAAACCTGCTGTTTACCTTTGTTAGCCACTTGGCTATGATAGCAAACAGTAGATAGACAGTAGACACTGATGTGGCTTACTGAATCTTTTACACTGTGTTCAGTATTAATTAGCCATTAATTAGAAGAAGAGATGTATTGTTGATTTGTCTGTTATTCTCAGTGTGTGATGAATTATAATGGCTGTTTGTTAGCCAGTGCTATCTATCTGTGCTACCTCTCTGCATCAGACACAGGCTGGACTTTAAAATCAATGAAACGATCTAAAGACGCGTCACTCTGTAAGGACACACAGCTGGGTCCAGGTTCAGGTCCAGCAGGTCTCCCATGGATCCTGTCAGAGAAGAAAAATGTGTTTTGAGAATGAGCAGAAGGAAACTCCAAAGTAGTGTTTCACAGTGTAAGAACAGAGCGCCACCCAGGGGTCATTTACACTGTGCAGGACTATTGATGGTCCCACTGTGAGCAGCAGGAGTTTAAATGTTGGACATGTTTGATAGAAATAAGGAATAAAGGTTCAGTGACTTCCTTTGAGATGCAGTTTAGAGACCAGGAAACATCAAACAGTTCATTTAAATCAGATAAACTGACATCAAAGAGTTCATGTTGCTAACAGCTCACCTCTCTGCAGCAGACACAGAGCTGGGTGGAGGTCCAGGCTGGTTCCTGTGAATAATGATGCAGCAGTGATGTGAGTGCTGAGCTGTGACATGGAGAAGAGTCATGGACAGTTAGAGATGGTCATCTCACCTCTGAGCTTTGGTCTGGCTCTCATGTTCCCCACACAGAGTGCTTTTAGAGGGAGGGACTCCCTCCTCTCTGTCCTCACACTGATCCATGCTGCTCAATTCACATCAGCTCACACACACTTTCTACCTGCAGAGGAAACACAAATCATTCATGTGCACATCAGCTGAGAGCTGCAGAGGTCGTGTCCAATGTGTTGGACTAACATCTGAGACGCAGCTTTCATCAGTTCACTACAAAAAGTGTCACAGAGCCGAGTTCAGCCTCCTGCAGCATCTGGACTCCCCAGGAACCTACGTCAGGATCCTGTTTGTGGACTTCAGCTCTGCCTTCAACACCATCCTTCCAGACCATCTCCAAGGCAAGCTTACCCAGATGAGTCTGCCTGATCCTGGTGCAGCCACAACAACCTGGTGCTGAATGCCCAGAAGACAGTGGAGATTATTGTGGACTTCAGGAAGCACACAGCCCCACTTCCCCCCATCATCCTGTCTGACACCCCCATCACCTCTGTGGACTCATTCCGCTTCCTGGGTACCACCATCACCCAGGACCTGAAGTGGGAGCCCACCATCACCTCCGTCATCAAGAAAGCCCAGCAGAGGATGTACTTCCTGAGGCAGCTGAAGAAATTCAACCTGCCAACACGGACGATGATGCAGTTCTACACCGCAATCATCGAGTCCATCCTCACCTCCTCCATCACCGTGTGGTACGCTGGAGCCACTATCAGGGACAAACAGAGACTGCAGCGTGTTGTGCGCTCTGCTGAGAAGGTGATTGGCTGCAGACTCCCATCTCTGCAGGACCTGTACACCTCCAGGACACTGGGGCGTGCAGCTCGGATCTCAGCTGACCCTTCTCACCCTGGACACAGTCTGTTTGACCTGCTCCCCTCAGGCAGGAGGCTCCGGTCCATTCGCACCAGAACCTCTCGCCATAAGAACAGTTTCTTCCCCTCTGCTGTCGGACACATGAACAATAACCGTATGACTGTTCCCACCACTAACACATGACCCTACGCTGTGTTCACTGCATCATTCCATGTTTGCACTGATCACCACCTGCACTCATGTATATATCTTTCTACGTAGCACTCTTTATTCTTATTCTTATGTTTCTTTAAGCGTTGTCTGACAGTATGTTTGCACTGAAGCACCGCAGCAATTTCCTAATGTTGTAAACCTGCTCAACATTTGGCAATAAAACCCTTTCTGATTCCAAATCCTCCATTACTGTAGTTCTACAAAGCAGCAGGTCCAACATGGCTGCAGACAGCAGCTTTATGTCAGTAACAATGTCCAGGACCGAGCTGACTGCTTAAGTTGACCCACACTGTGTGATCTTTGGACCATTTTGAGACCATTTTTCACTCGTGTGACTGTTTTGGGGATCGGCCCGAGTTTGCCCTTCATCGTGTGTTGTGCATCGTGTAATACACATGGGGTAATGAGAAGCAATTAACACCTCAGGCTCCTGATCAGCAATCACAAGAAAATCAAATCTATTTGCATCAGGGCTGTATAGTGTGAGACCCTGCATCGTGACCTACAAACTTCTAACCCCTGAGATTCAGTTATTTGAGCAGTTTGAGCACAAGCCGAATAAGGCGAGTGAAAAAATCACAGTGTATACCCAGCGAGACAGTTCATACTCTGACAACTAGCAGCATTTAGTTCTCCAGCAGTTCACCGGCAGGGACAGCTCAGCAGGTAGAGGGGTCGCCCCATGATTGGAAGGCCAGGGATTCGAATTCACTGAACGGCTACCCTGAGGTACCCGGGCGCCCAACGGCTGCCCACTGCTTCACTGAGTGAATGGGTTAAATGCAGAGAGGAATTACCCCACGGGGATCAATAAAGTACACATTATTATCTTTAATCCTTATTATCTGCTCCTCTCACCTCTGTTTACCTCTGACAACAAGAACATTTAGGCAACAGTTTATTAGCTTCGGTGAAATTATGAACAGGCATCAGTGCGGTCACCTACACTGTCCTTTCAAGATTCTTGATTTGTCACATGCACAGTTATACAAGCACAACACGCAGTGAAATGTATCCTGACGCGCTCCTCGACTGTGCACAAAGACACAGAACATTATATACATGAAGTGAATATATACAGGAGGACATTATGTGCAGTTAGCAGCATTTAGCTTTAGTGCTGAAGCAGCAGGACCAGTTCATCTGCAACAAACAGGCGTTCATTGGCTCTTAAAACAATGGTGCTTTGCACCAAAGTCTTTTGGACTGTCCCTGATATCAGTGCTGTTATTCAACTTATTTACTGTTTCACAGGAAAACGTATTTAACATGTTAAAGAGCTAAAGCACGACGTCACAGATGATACTGAAGCAAACAATCGGTCCAGAGTGAGCTCTTCATCGTTGGTACCGTTGCTTTGTTTTTAGGCAGCAGCAGTGAAAGCTGAAGAAAACAATGTGTAAATGTTGATGAAGGTTCAACTTTGCCAGCACGTCTCCTCTGCCTGCAAACGATGGAGAGAGATGTTGGTGAAGTTTAGACCTTTGACCCACAGGAAGCTTTTTAAAGACACAACGATCAGGTTAGTGAAGGTGAGCATGACAAACTGAGCTGATCAGTCATTGTTCAGCTTTTTGTAAAACATGTGATCAGACTGATTTGTGTTTGTGTTGGATTGAAAGCAGCATTTGTGAGTCCTCAGAGGTTACACACAAACCAATGCACACATTATAAATATTAGTTTACACTGATGGATCATGTTGAACCTATTGGTAGCATTTTGGAGGCATATTTCTCTCCATACATTTCACTGGTTACAGTTTTTTGTCCTATTAAACAAGCTGCAGATCTGAGCATTTAAAGAGTGTCGGAGTGAAAAACATCCCTGAGTGGAAACAGAATCCAACAGGAACGAGCAGCAGAGCGCTGACTGATGATGACTGCAGTAATGATGTGTTTGATTAAGTTTGAGCTGATGTTTAAAATAAATTGATAAATAATCTGTACACAGTTTGATTGGTTTGTTTTTCTAACCAGGACAGCAGAGAGACGAGGAGGAGGAGGAGAGACCAGAGGAGATGAAGAGTGCAGCAGATTGATGAGACAGTGAAGAAGAGGAAAGCGTCTGACAGAGCAGAGCCAGCTTAAAGGAGCCATTATGGCTCAATAGAAGCTCTGAGGTCACTCTGTCAACATGTCAGCACACAAGCTCACACATGACTGCTTCATCAACATGGAGCTCTGAGGGTTTATTAAAGGATCGCTGTGTGAAAGAGGCTCTAACACAGCTGACTGCAGCCTTTAGCTGTGAGCACACAGTGTCTCACATTTACATTCACTTTACTGTCAAACACAATAACTTTGAACAGTTGCTGTGGTTCCAGGGCTGAGCAGCCAGTGTTTCAGGATCCAGTGTTTCCCCTGATCAGGTCTCAGATATCTGCCTGCACTGACTGCAGGGCCCAGCTACAGGATCAGGTTCAGCTATAAATAGACTGCATGTTTTACAGGGCCTGTCAGCACTAAGGGAGAAGAGGACAAACTAAACAGGACACAAACAAACACACAGTTTGTTTATGAAGAAGTCAGACTGTTTGATTCCAGCGATCAATAATCTACAATCATGTGGATTTGTCTTCAAACACGAGTGATCAAAGTTTGTCCTGAAATAAGAGCTGAACATTTAGGTCCAAACATCACAGGAACAGTCAAAGTGTTGAAGGAGGAAACAAAGCAAACTTACAATTTGTTCACACAGCAACAACAAGCTCCAGCGTCTCCACCTGTCAGCTGCTCCAGCTGCTGCTCTTCTCCTGGACCTCAGACAGCAGGTGGTGCCGTCTCAGTGACTGGATGTTCTCTTCAAACTGGTGAAATCTGAACATCAGCGCGTCACAGCGGGACACGAAACATCGCTCCGAGCTGTGTTTAGGACTCAGTGGTGTGACGTTCAAAGACCGGTGACATTGATGCATTCAGGAACGTAGAGGTGTTCAGTAAATGTCACTGTTGTTCGTCTTCACTGGTCTGTGATGTCAGCATTAAAACTGCAGCTCACACTTCCAGTTACCTGCTCTCAGAGTGAGGTTAGTGCACGTGTGTCACAGTGGGACAGCCCACCCACATGATCCTGTGACACACTCATGAATGTTATACATCTATGCTCTGCTGCAGCCTACAGCTCAGTGATGACAGAGAGCTGACTTTAAACACACATCCAGAAATAATGTTAGCACCGAGAGCAGAGCTGAAAGCATCCGTCCAATCGCTGATGGCCCCTGAAGGAGGCTGCAAAGAGCAGAGCTCATTGGCTGTGAGCTGTTTGTGACACCAGTTTCCCTGCTTGTTTCAAACGTCTCACTGGCATCAAATTTCAAGCGTGTGTTTAAAAGCAGGAACGTTTCCAGAGTTTGATCTGTCGTCTCTGTAGGATTTTACCTTCAATATGGACGCAAGTGACTGCAAATCACTGCTGTGTCTGCTTTTCATGGACACTTTACAAACATCACAGGAGCCAGAGATTAACAACAAGTGTGATTCAGTGCAGAGAGGTCTATTAACACACAGTGAGTGAAGAAGAAACACCCAGTGCATCATGGGAATGCCCCAGCAGCCTACACCTGTTACATCAATCATTTGCAGTCGGGTGGTGGGGCTGCACACAGGCACACACTCTGACGTTCAGCTTCCTCCTTCACATTCTTCATATATCCATGTTGGAGAGTGTAAATACCGGGGCTGAATGCCCTTTGTACCAGAAAATACAGCTCTTAACAACGCAAAGCTGTCAGCACAGGTGGTAAAAGTACACACAGCATTTATTTACGTAGAAGCACTGATACTAGTGTTGAAAAATACTCTAATAAAAAGTAAAGGCCCGGAAATGTGCTGGAAGTAAGAAAGTAAAAAGTAGCTGATTGTAGGACAATGGTAACCTATTGTGACTTTAACATTTATAATATAATACAATATTATTATAATTGATGGATCACCAGCATCACTAATTGAAGCACCTTAAAAATCTCCCTTCTTTCAGCTGTGATCACACACTTTGGTTTTCAGAGAAACGGCCAACAAAAGGAAAGACTTGACTGAGTGAAAAAGGATGGAGATCCAAGCTGGTGATGATCCAGTGCAGCTGGTCTCGGGGAATAAAGAAACAGCCTGATCAGCTTCTCTACAAAAACAAGGAGCGTTTCATGCTGTGCTTGAATATGTCTGTTACTTTAGTTATAAACCGCCTCTATTGGAGCCGAATGCTGTCATGTGTCTGCAGCTCTACATGTATTATAGGAACATGAATGATGATAATCCACAGCAGATCTGAGCAAAGCCAAAACTCTGTTCTTTCAATGGTAGCGTGCACACATTCACTTTGTTTTCCAGTCATTTCCCACCTAACTTTTCTCAATACTAAACTTTGTATTTGGATTCTTTGCATTTGAAGCCACGTTAACTGCGACTGCTGAAGTTCCTGTATGAAGCCAACAAGTGTGAAAATCCAGAGTGAGTGTGTTTTCTTCAAAGCTCAGGTGGAACTTGGTGGACTAACATGCAAACTGAGGCTGCACTCAGGACTTTGTCACACTGGTATATGAAGAGTGGGCCCAAGAGAAAGTGTGCACACACAATGGTCACTTCATGCTTGCTCTTCTCCAGCCTCTGGTGTCACTTTGTCCTCACTTGTGTTGTTATTGTCACCTCAAGAATATTTCAAGGATAAAAGATCTGATGTCTCAACAGGACCTGGAAAAACTAGTCCATGCATTCATCTTTAGTAGGCTTGATTACTGTAACAGCATCTTTACAGGTCTACCTAAAAAAAATCAGTCAGACAACTACAGCTCATTCAGAACTCTGCTGCTCGAGTCCTCACTAAGACCAAAAAAGTGGACCACATCAGTCCAGCTCTGAGGTCCTTACACTGGCTGCCTGTCCGTCAGAGGATAGACTTTAAAGTTCTGATGCTGGTCTATAAAGCTCTGAATGGTTTAGGACCAAAATACATCAGTGACCTTCTGACCCAGTATGAACCTTCCAGATCCCTCAGGTCATCTGGATCCGGTCTTTTATCAGTTCCCAGAGTCAGAACCAGACACGGAGAAGCTGCATTCAGCTTTTATGCTCCTTATATCTGGAACAAACTCCCAGAAAGCCTCAGATCAGCTGAAACACTCAGTTTATTTAAATCCAGGTTGAAGACTCACCTGTTCTCAGCTGCATTTGAATAAAGCACCAAATCCACACTTTTAAGCTTAAATTTCAAAACTTACATTTAACTACTGATTTTATCTACTGTTCTGATCTGTTTTGATTTTATATACTGTTTTGTTTGTTTGTTTGTTTGCTTGTTTGTTTGTTTGTTTGTTTGTTAATTAGTTAGTTAGTTTATTTGCTTGTTTTAATCAATTTTAAATCATGCTTTTTATTTGTTTTTGTTTCTAATGTCTCTGTAAAGCACTTTGAATCACCTTGCTGTTGAATTGTGCTATACAAATAAACTTGCCTTGCCTTGCCTATTGTCTTATTTGTTGTGATTGAGGCTCTGTGAACACAAGCAGAGGCTTTTGCTTGGGAAGTAACCGTGAGCTGGTTTTCAGAGGCTTCTCTAACATTTAATGGTGCTGAAATATGTCAAACTTTTCTCCTCGACTTTAACAGCTGCGAGCATTTTGAGCACAGCGGAGAAAAAGGTGTGCATGAAGGATTTTGATGTTTAAGTGTTGTCACTGCTGAGGATTGGTGGACGCAGATCTTTATTCACTTAGCTGCTGTTTACAGGTTCAGAGTCTTCATCAGAACCAGCTCTTCTAATTGGACTTTGCTCTTAACTGTCTTTGAAAAGCAACAAATCCAGTAAATGTAGTTTAAAGTTTGGTCTAAAAACGTGCTGTCAGCCCTGTGCTGAGAGGGCTGTGCTCATCCATCCGTCCTGTTCTAATAAAGCCACATTTCAGGAACACCTTCTTTAGATGTCTTCAGCTTTATTCATACAGCACAACTTAACACATTTAGTCTCAAAGCTCCTTATATTTATATATAAGACTTTCTTGCTTTCACTGACTGTTTTAACCTCCTTCAGTGGGTAAATGAACCAACCCATGTTAAAGTTATGTTACGGACTACCCACTCAAATTTTCAAAGTGCTGCTAGAATGGCTAAGGCATCTTTTTTTCCAAAGTCATTCTGGCTAATGGTCACAACCCCCGTATGTTATTTCAAATGTTTAATTCTGTTGTTAATCCTTGTTCTGATATGCCTTTACCATATTCACACGTTCTTTATGAGCGTTTTCAAATTCTTTTTTAGATAAGGTTTCATCTTTTAAGTCTTCCTCCTCGTCTGCTTCTTGTCCTGATTGTTCCTCTGAGTGTAATCCAACTTTTTTTTATCATCAACAATATTTATTTCATTTTCAGCTTCAGTAACAGAACTAAAGGATAAATACATAAATAAATAATTCAAAAAAGTTATCCTATTCTTTCTTCGCACACCAATCCCCACACCACCACTCTGTCATCACTCCTGTTCTTCAAGTTACAGAAAGCCAGCTTGTAAAGGGCCAAATACAATCATATTGATGCAATTTGTCTAATAAACCATAAGTCACTTTTTCATAAGACGCCAACTGAGCCATTGTCTTTAGCCACTCTTCATAGGGAGGGGGCTCTTTTTCCACCAATGTCTTAGCAGGACCCCTTTGGCCGTAGTAAGAACCAGAATAACCCATCTTTTTGTATAACTGGAAAAATCTCCATCAGAAAGTTCTGTGGTTATACCAAGGATGGACAGTTTTGGTGAGATACCAAATCTCCTTTTTAAAACACTGAAAATTACCTCCATTATATTTTCCCACCAATCCTGAAGTGCCAAACAGCTCCATAAGATATGTAAGATCGAAGCATTTTGACCATCACATCTTCAACATTCGTCCGTAGAGGCCAGGTTCCTTTTATACAATTGTTGAGGTGTTCGATGCCACCTATGGATTATCTTAAGTTGAACAAATCTACTGCCTGTTTCTTTACACATAGTATTAGTGATGGGACGTTCTGTATCGAGGCTTCGAAGCGTGTGTCGAGTAATGGAGGGGGCGTGTCCGCGAAGCGCGTATCGAGGCTTGCTTCATTTATGGGAGGAGCTGAAAATGATGACGTCCGAAGCCTCGCTGCCCGGCTGTACCACGTGACTGGTTCATGAAGTGGTTCGAACTTTGCCGCGAGCTATGACAGCGATATAAACCCTCAGACTTCATTCAAAATGTGGGTGTTTGATGGAGAGTTGCGGTTAGTGAGAGTTAGAGACAGTTTAGGGGAAAAAAATCGCCTACGACCTGCCACAGTGGAGAAACTGTTGTTTTTAAATAAAAACCAATGATGTGTCCCCTAAACACTAATCACTGTCCTTGCCTCAATGTTACAAAAGCACAACCACTGTCCACACCTCACCTCACAGTATATGATCATTTCCATTTTAGGCATTTCCAAATAATCATGTTCCATACTGCCAGTATAAATATACACAGTACACTGCATCACTACAATATACATGTTTTACACACTCCTTTTGTTGTTGACATTTACAGGCTGTGTGCAAAAGGCCACACTCTTCAAATTCATGCCAACTAATATTTTTACGTCCAGTAGGTGTCCTGCTAGAGCAAATGAAGCTTCAAGAAGCTTCGCGTTGAGGTGAACCAATTGGATGAAAAGCTTCAGTGCTTCATGAGACATATTAACATATGTCTGTTAATAAAAAATCATGTGTCCATTTTCATGTTTGCATCATGTTTCTGTAAAATCATCAGCTGTTTCTGAACCTTCTTCATTGTTTGACTCATTCCAACAGCTGTGAGCTGTGATGGAGTCAGAGCAGCTTCATCACTGATGTTCAGGTGAAGCTGAACTTAATAAACTGTAGAAATGATCAGGATTCAGGTTGGATGTGTAAAACACTTCTGTGTGAGGTCGCAGTGCTTCATATGTGTGTGTGGGCTGAAGCACACACGTGTGAGTCCTCAGAGGTTTCACACACATCACTGCACACACTTATAATCCTAGTTTAAGCTTGTGGATCATATCGGACACATCAGCAGCTCTTTGGAGACAAAGATTTGAGATTTAAGATGAGTCATAGTCTTTCTATCCATGGTAGCTTCCACTGCTGAGGCTCGGGAAACATGAAGAGGATGATTAAGAGCAAGCATCCGCTCTGTCTCATCTAACTACACAGTATTATGATCATGCACTTATGTCTCAAACTAAGACACAATGAGACAAAATGAGTTCTGTGAGTCTTTAGATTATCAGTAATTCTAGTGACAGTTTGACGCTCAGTGGAGCCATTTTTGGTTTGTGATGAGTGTTTTGTGAGCTTCTGTTTTGTGAATCGCTCTTTGTAATTTAGAAGATGGTGCAGAAATGTGCGCGCCCTTATCTGAGAGGACACGGAGAGAGTGTCGCAGACTCGAGGTGAGGAGATAAACCTCGGAGCTGGATGGCCTGCACGTTACCCATGTGCATCTTTTCAGTGACATCAAGTGAACCCATAATAAGCATTTCTATGTCTTAGACATCATGTCCATTTCTAATGAGAGATTATTTTTAAATGAGGGAAACCTGGTCTAACAACACGCTTACAACAGAGCTAAAGGTTCACCACAGTGAGACGGTGGGACTCTGATAAGAACTGAAACACTGTGTATGAACAGCTGAGACAAAACTATATATAAACACTCATTTATTCCAGTTTAGTTTACAATGATTTTAAAGTAATGTGGAACGATTCATGTTCATGAGCTGTTACAAACACAACTATTGATTTGTCTATATATGGTCGGACTACAAGGCTTGTGTTGAGGCTCTTGGAATAATGTGTGAATTACAGCAAGAAATGATGGTTTTCCATTTTACCAAAGTGGAATAAAATCACCACAGCAAAGAAATAATGTTATTGTCTGCAGCTAAAATATATGGTGAACATGGTTTTATAATAACGTGCAAACACAACCTCACTCTGCTCTATACGAGGAGCCAACCACAGCTGTCCGGGTCTTCATCCACCACCTCCACCATCTTTGCTCATCATCATTCACTTAATTGCTGATTGGTTTAAATCAAACTCCATTACAGGTTCAACTCCATTATATAACAGCATGTTGACTTTGGATCTGGTGTGCAGTGCCACCTTAAAAGCTGAGGAAACTAAGAGATTACAAAAAAAGAAGTGGAGGAGTTAAAGAGCTGCAGCAGATTAACAGTTTCTGACAGTCATGTGTTAGAAATAGGACGATTAGATGAGCTGAGGGATCCATCTACTGCTCAGTGAAGCCTCATCAGAAACAGTCTCAGTGGAAGGATGGCTCTATTGTTAAGGAAGGACACAGGCAGAAAGACTGGCGTCTGTCACACAGGAACTGGACTGAAAATCAGCTGCACATATTCATCAGTATGTGCAAACATATTATAGGTGTGGAATTCAGGACAGTACCATCAGAAGTTGATCCACTGTGCAAATGTCTGATTGGCAGTGGCTTCATTTTTCACTATGAACAAACTGCTAATGCAGCATCACAGGACGTCAGCCATGGATTGGCCTCCCCAGACCTCAACATTACTGAAACATCTTAACAGAGGATGGAAACAAAGGGAACCAACATCCAAGAAAAGACCAAGACTCCAGGCTGTGCTGAATTATAAAGGTGGACTGACCTCCAGGGTCCTTAGTATCATATAAGCTCAGTTTGTGTCTTATATACTTTCCATTTATATAACAAAATATATAGAAAGGAGGGTGGTTTAAGATGTGTGTAGAGTTTTATTCATTATCTTTAGACAAACAAAGAAAGCACCATCCATTCGTCTCCAGTCTGTATGAAAAACAGGGGAAAGGTCAAATTAAACCTTTGAAATTCCTTTCACAATAAATCCATAAATAAACAAAATCAAACATAGAAAAGTGTTTAAACCCACTTTTCCATAAAGCTGTCAATAGGAAATGTTCCAGTAAACATGTCTGTGTTTCTGCTGTTTTCCTTTCATGCGTCCACAGCTGACAGGTAACCCTATTGGAGTCGCCATAGTGACGGGTGGCGTCTCAGCTTCAGCGTGTTGATGGGCACAGCCACGGTTACCACAGCTGGAGTTGGTGTACGGCGAGCTGTGAGAGGACAGAGATGGAGAACGCACATTTAACTCTTTAACAGGAGATACGTTACGACTAACAGACGACTGCTGTCTACATGATGTCTTTGCAGCCCTTATGCTACATGTTAATTCAATTCAATTCAATTCAATTTTATTTATATAGCGCCAAATCACAACAAAAGTCGCCTCAAGGCGCTTCATAGATACAGAGAAAAACCCAACAATCATATGACCCCCTATGAGCAAGCACTTTGGCGACAGTGGGAAGGAAAAACTCCCTTTTAACAGGAAGAAACCTCCGGCAGAACCAGGCTCAGGGAGGGGCGGCCATCTGCTGCGACCGGTTGGGGTGAGAGAAGGAAGACAGGATAAAGACATGCTGTGGAAGAGAGACAGAGGTTAATAACAGATATGATTCAATGCAGAGAGGTCTATTAATACATAGTGAGTGAGAAAGGTGACTGGAAAGGAAAAACTCAATGCATCATGGGAATCCCCTGGCAGCCTACATCTATTGCAGCATAACAAAGGGAGGATTCAGGGTCACCTGGTCCAGCCCTAACTATATGCTTTAGAAAAAAGGAAAGTTTTAAGCCTAATCTTGAAAGTAGAGATAGTGTCTGTCTCCCGAATCCAAACTGGAAGCTGGTTCCACAGAAGAGGGGCCTGAAAACTGAAGGCTCTCCCTCCCATTCTACTTTTAAATACTCTAGGAACAACAAGTAGGCCTGCAGAGCGAGAGCGGAGCGCTCTAATAGGGTGATATGGTACTACAAGGTCATTAAGATAAGATGGGGCCTGATTATTTAAGACCTTGTATGTGAGGAGCAGGATTTTGAATTCAATTCTGGATTTAACAGGAAGCCAATGAAGGGAAGCCAAAACAGGAGAAATATGCTCTCTCTTTCTAGTCCCTGTCAGGACTCTTGCTGCAGCATTTTGGATTAGCTGAAGGCTTTTCAGTGAGTTTTTTGGACATCCTGATAATAATGTTACACAACTTTTCTTCATGCCAACAAGACTGAGGTGCCACATAGTCGACACACACAGCTGATTATGATGCATGTTTTACTATTGCTATGTTCACATCATCTGCTTGGCTTTATTACTGAAAGCCTGGAGATCCTCTGACGTGTGCATGGCTGATGTGAAGTATGATTAGTCCTACATGACATCAACAACAGAGGCAGTGAAAGCTTTGTTGTTAACAGGTTGTAGGTAAAGTCAAATGTCTATTTCTACACTTGTGTTGGGTAAAGTTCTTCTCACTGCAGCAGATTTATATCTGTGCTTTCACAGGGCGTGATGTGGAGCTCAGCGCTGAGGTGCAGGTCTCCTTGGAGACGGCATCCTGGCTGAAAATATTATCATGCTTCCAAAACATTTCAGCTTTTATTTTGAAAGAAACAAGACTTGAAAACGAATCCCCTTCTTCCTCTTTGTCTTTGTTCTTCAGAGGAGTGTCACCTGGACAAACTCAGGGCTGTTCTAGAGCCTTTGTTATTATTTGACTCCATAGAACTAAAACTGAATGGAATCAAACAAAAACTCCCAAACAGCTAAAACACTTTGCTTTATTCTCTTTTTTAACAAATACGTTGAAGTCCATCCATAACAACACAGCTGAGATCTCCTTTGTAATCAAGTGTTTCCATCCTTTGTACAGATCTGCATACAAAACAATCATTTACGTCTGTTAAGGTTCAAAATATTGGGGATGGAGACAAGAGAAAAAACCACAATAACAACACTGGTCCGGCCGGGTTGAGTCAAACGATGATTTTAATGAACACACACGTGGGAGATGGACACTGATGCAGACAGCCTCAAAATCTCAAAATGGTGGAGCATTGCTCAAACTTTTATAGCCTCTGGTGCCTCCACCTTATCATAAAAAGCCTAAACATTCACATGCTCTCTCTCACACAGCGCCTAAGCTACGACCTTGGCTCCCTGTTTATCTGCTCCTGCTGAGATGGGGCAGAAAACTCCAGCACACTCTGTTCTCTTCTACTCAGACAAATAAGGCGATGACTTTCTGCAAACAGTATTTCTTATAACTCAGCAGTATAATGCATCATAAAACAATATCATTCATTCACAACAAGTCAGCAATTTAATGTAATGCAAATCAGTTTAACTAATGTAATAGTTATCAGCTTCTTCTAATTCAGGAGAATAATGCAAACTAAAACTACATAATAATTCACAATCTTTAATTCGGGGTATAACATGGCATAAAATAATATTATAATCTAACAATTCCCCCTGATGAGGTCATTAGAATAATGACCTCACAAACACCCTGTAGCCCAGTGTGGCCGGGTTCATCTCTTCTCACTCCTGAGGTCCTTTGTCCCCCTGAGGGGCGAACCATATGTGGGATGACCTCTGTGTTTGCGCAGTTCAGATGCAAGAAAAACTATTATTCCAACAATCGCGAGTACAGATGACACTCCCCAGGTCTCCCACAGCTTTTAGCCTTTATTTTATTGCTGCAGCTACCAGTGTCGTCCAGTTGGGTGATCCTCTGCTCTTCATTCTTCAACCTTAGGGGTTAGACAACCCTTCAGTCGTGGCACAGATCAGGGGATTATTCTGCCCCGATTTCAAACAACGATCTGTGTATCCTCCAGAAAAAGGAACAGGAAGGTGTCCCCTTTTTGCCCGAAAGCCTCTCGAACTTCGTTGGTCTGGTGTTCCCGGATTTCCGCCAACCCCTTCATGGTTATTGCTGTGTTTATGGGATCCATCCTTTTGTGGTGACTAGCTGGAGCCCAAACGCCATGACCCTTGGACCCAGTTGATGTCTCGGCAGTCACTGTGTCTGACTCTGCTACGGAGGGTCCTCGCATCTCTGTGACCTCGTCTGGTGTCTGTTCCTTTCTCTGTAAGAGACAGAAAACCAAAACACCTCTCTTCCTAACCCTAATAATCTAATGTTGTTATCTACTGACCTTCTAGTGTTTCAGAATTGGTCTAAAACATTCAGAATGTCCCAGGGACTTATTCTAATCATATCTTATGTGTGTGTAAGCGTGTTTGCATTTAGCCCTCTGCACTCAAGGCATTTCCTACACTTTATCAGTCCGGACAGTCACGCCGAACGAAGCTTCTGACCTTCAAAAGGCCGAGTGCCAACTCGTTATAAGCACATTTGCAAGGTGTGTCTGAGAATTATTGAAACCCCTCTTTTTAACAAAAGACAAAAAATTAACAAATCTTCTAAACGCTATTCAGTTCATTTCAATGAGTAATGATTAAACATGAAAGTGATAGTTTATGCTTTTTCACTGATTCTCTAAAAGGTCCGTCTTCTCGGACCGCTATTAGCTTAAGGTTTACCATTCCTAAATTATTAAAGACACAAATGAAGTTATAAAATGTTCAAATAATCCTGGTTTGATGTTAAAGCTCAACCTTCCCCCCCTTTTGGACACATTCCCATGTGTCAAATCAACGGAGCTAAAACATTAAAAAAAAAAAAAGTTAGGCAGCTACAAAGTTTCCCAGACTCTTAAGGTGATCCGCGTGTAACGTTCTGACTCAGGTATTTAATATTTTAATAAATGTCGTTTAATTAACTGCCACTATTTAAACTAACCTTAAAGACATAATTTAAGAAAAGATCACAAAAAATAACATGATATCAGTGTTTTGTAAGCGCGTGCGGCCTTCTATGCTCGAAGCCTTTCCCCTCAATAGATCAGTCAGACATTCGCGCTGACCATAGCTTTTAACCCTTATTAACTTGAGCACAACTCTACAATGAGCAACAAGTTGCAATATGTATAAAAATGATCATGGTTACACCTGCAATGAAAAATTATATCATTATCCTAACACCTGTAAATAGAAGATTCATCAGAGGTTATAACAATCACAGGAACACAGATGTTAGTATAAGGTCAAAAGCTTCAATAAATGATCATCGATGCAATGCTTGTTGCATGATTCTCATACAATAATAATGCTGACATTGAAAATAACAGTATAACACCCCCTTTTGTCCCGTTTCACTTGACACCTAAACGTTTATAAATGCCTCTTTAATTCTTGATTTTATTTCCCCGTTTTCTCCCCTTACTGACCACAGCAGGGGGATCTTAGTTTTGACTCAGCCATGAATCCAGCTCACCTGATTCATCAGTGAGCTCCACCATCACTGGCGTCTGACAGGGTGGCGCTGCATACTCTTCTTTTAATGTCACTATTTTCAACCTGTTAATTAGGGTGCTTAAACCTGAAGTCGACTACGTCCACAACAAGTCAATACAGCTGTAAATGTGGCCAATTATCAATCTATTACCAATCAATAACAACAGATAACTTCTATTTTATGCATGCTTTTAATCAACCACTCACCCAGAGGATCTCCAATCCCAGGAAATGCCTTCTCCTCCTTTAATGAGTCTGTCCTCCTTCCATGCCCTGGTAACTGGTCCATCCAGAGCCATATGATCTCAAATATACATACAACAAGCCAAACCACACCTTGGTCACACCAACCCCTTTCCACCCCCAAGATGTCCAATGCCATCCTAGTATGGACTGTCAAAAGTGGCTTTAACGCTGACTGTCCTGACAATCCATCTCATACTTTTCCTGGTCAGATTTGCCAATCTCTGCACCAGGGTTTTAAACGTTTCGCCATTTTCATTAGGTTTTATTTTTTATTTAGTTTCGACTCCAGATTTTCAATTTTTTACCAGTTGTAATTAGTTTTTACCAATTCTTTGCTAGTTTAGTCTAGTTTTTATTTTCTGAAAATCCTTAGTTTCAATTTAGTTTTATTTGTGTTTTGCAAAAGTTAAGTGTAACAAAATCTCAGTTCCATCATATCAATCATGCTCTTCTGGTTATCCTTGGGTGTTGAGACTAATCACTATTAACTCTTGCCACACCGAGTGTTCCTAATTTTGGTTGAAGTCAATTGATAACCTTTTGAAGGCGATTGTTTCACACCTTTATTTAGATGTCCCAGTCCTGTTATCTCGGGATACATCACGCTGCCTTATCTGGGGTTAGCTGTTTTCTTGGGATGCGAGTTAAGTGGGTGAGCTCTAAAAAGAGGGGGAGTGTGCTCCCCCTGATGAGGTCTTCTAGGTAAGCTAGGTTAACCTTCTTGTGTGAGCTTTTCAAGTGCACTTTAAGGTTTGTGGAATTTTTTGTTTTATAAATGTCCCTCATGACCCCCTGATGACCCAGTAATTCATTTTTTGCGCACTGTAGTACACATTTAGTTTTTGCTTGTAGCTCTCATACTCTACTTGCCACTCCTCTAAGTCCTGATGTTTCTTAGAGAGGACAACAGTACCTTTAAAATTATATCCCATGTGTGGGGGTGTGGCCTTGCCAATTGTTTTTTCCCACCTTTTCAAAATGGCTGGCGTGCCCACAAGCACATTTTATGGAAGAAAGAAAGATAAGCTTGATATTTACAATTAAAATGTTTTGTTAAACTCAGATTTTTATTTTATTCAAAAAATAAACATCTAGTAAATAATTTCAGGGGTCTTTAAGAATTAGGCTCATTTACTTTCACAGGGAACATGACTAATTTATTAATGTGTGCTCTACACATTGGGACTTTATATTTATATTTATTTCACTTTTTCCTAATACCCAACTTTTGACAAAGGCGGAGAGAATTCTTAACACAATTATTAAGGGAGATTCAAACATAGATTTTTCAAAATATGAGAGGGTCAGGACCCACTAAAAGCCACACAAAGATTATCGAGATGCAGTGGCAGATGTAATAGAGAAAGACACAGGGCCACCTGAAATCTGTCATCCTATCTGGTGCAAAACCAACATGTAGTAGAATCTAGAATTTTGATTTTGAGTTAAAAATAAAATATGGGTAAAATGCAGAAATCTTTTCCAGTAAAGTAAAAAATAAAAGTCGCAATTATAGTCGAATCCATAACACCTAATTGTTTCTACGAGATCACGTCGTTGCTGAGAGTTATCAGTGATCTCAATGTGTGAAAAGAACTCACAGTATCTGGGGTTTAAGCTCCTCTTAGCTGAGAAACCTGGGACAAACATGTGAACAAGACCTGAATAATACCAGTAATGAAGACTTCTCTCCAAAGATCAATAAAGGGAAGCCCCAATCTGATGAGAGTCTAGCAAAATATGGTTCACTCCACTTGCCTGAAATGGTTAACAGTCCAAGGCATTTCAGTTGTAGAATGGTTGGGTGCAACAGTAAAACAGATGTGAGATGAGGGGAGTGCCAAATGTTCCTTTGTGTCTCCAAATAAAATCAGTACTTCCTCAGATATCCTAAATAAATTGACTTTTGTGAAATAGAAAGTTCAGTGCCATCACTTATTCCTAAACCAATAGTTTACAGCTAGTGAAGTGTCAGTGACTTCTGGGTTGGTCCCTGATCTTCATCTTATGAGATTGTTATTTTAATAACACTTGATTTATTTAAAAGAAAAAAGAAAAAAAAGAAAAAGAAAAAACGAAAATATTTTCTCCCTGTTTTTTTTCTTATTCTCTGGGTCTCAGGAGAACATTATGTGCCTCTCCACTACAAGACTCTTGTCATGTCTACAAAACAGTCATATTAAAATCATCCTCAATTCTATTCTGGCGCTGTCTCCCGACTTTTCCTGACCTGATTCTGTGCGTGGACGGAGCAGCAACACAGACGACTCGACTAACGTACTACCTTAATTTCACTATAGCAGGGCACGCACACATCAATGCAACCAAACACATTTTGCTATAAATCTAGTTAATTTTAGTTAGTTTTGTGAACATTCATTACAGTTTTAGTTAGTTTTCCTTTTTGTTTTGATTTTATTACCGTTAACGCAAAATTTTTTCCACTTCTAGTTTTCGTTATTTCATTTGTTGTCTTTAATAATAATAATCTCCTCTGCACCCTTGAATAAACACCATTAACATGATCAACCTTTTGCTGCTTGTTATTTCACCATGTTATTGAATCAAATACTTCATGCTTATGTGGTTTACGACATTATATGTATCTAAATCTCCACTTTGTGTCTAAATGTTTGAAGAATTTTTGAGGGTCAAATTTTGAGAATTTGACCATAGTGAAAGTTATGGCGTTATCACCCCCTTTGGGGATTACCTTTTTCCAGTTTTGATGATATTCCTCCCCGTTCTCTATTTTTTGCAAGTACCCCTCCTCGGTGGCGAGAAACTGTTGGTGTGATCAAGCGGGTGCTGTAAAAACAAAAGCTCAGGACAGAACAGTCACCAGTCATGTACTTCATTCAAAATTAACAAATATCAAGCTTCATATTGATCCTCTGAGTGTAATGGTACATTTTAATTTGTACTTCTAAAAACAATATTTTCTTTATTTTACTCTTGTTCTTGTGCAGCACCACCCCTCAGCACATGCCCCTGTTATTTTTATCTTACTTTTAAATTGTTGACTACTTCAAGAGAGCGCCCAAAAGACGGGGACCAGTGTTTATCATTACATATCTCCATTTTTAGTGTGGCTGTCTATCATTCCCCTCTTATTCATAGACCTCGGTGGAGGGTTTTTTGTTTGTTTGTTTGTTTTTTGTTTTTTTTTTCTTACCTCTAAAAAATTAATTGACTTTTTACAGTGGCCTGCTATGGTTAATAATAACATGTTCAGTCATGAGTGGAATCAAACCTTTTCTTCACTTTAGCATTTAACATTCCCAACAATATAATGTGATACATTAATTAAAACACAGCTAATAAAACACAATTTTCTTAATGCAAACATCAGTAACTCAACATTAGCAACCAAAGGGTTCAGTCTGCAGTTCACACTGCTGTGAAGCTACAGCTCTTTAGTCTCTGTCATCTTTCTTTTCTTGCAAACAAAACAAAGCAAGACAAAACCTCCACCCTTCTTCTACAGGCTGGGTGAATTGTCTGTGGACATTCAATAATCCTAAAATCGGCACCTTTTTTGTCTCAGTATCAAGTCAGTTAAACTTTTAGTCGTCAGTCCATCACAGTCCAGTCACATGCATACATCCACACACATTCATACCAGATATTGCTGATAATGGAGTCTCACGCGCAGCCTATTCGAGCCTCCATCACCAGCAAGATGACGTCATCATTTTAAAGGAAAACAGTTCCTTGTTTTTGGACTGGATTGACTCGCTGCAATCCTTTTAGGCTTCAGGCTTCTCATGTGATCAATGTCACATATAAGTGAATTTCTCCCAAGCTCATTATAATCATGGAGAAAAATACTTTGCCACTGTTTCCAGTAAGAATATTTTATAGCGCTTTAAAGTTCAATCTCTCAGGTCTGGATTAAAGAGCTGATTTGTTAAATCGGGAACTCACAAAATACCAAAATATCACCACCGGTGGATCACACCTCTCAGATGTTCTTATCTCAGTGCACTGTAACAAAAGCACAAACAAACCCAACCAATAAAATACTAATAAAGTAACAAATACTGGGGCCCATTGCAAACATGTCCAAAGTTCAAACCATCTTTCTCTCTCTTATAGAAAGAGAACAATCCAAACCTCACTGATAGAATCAACCTAGTGTCAAACAAAACCCAAAAATCAACCAAAACTTCACACACTATATTGTGTAGGCCTACAGGCACCGTAACTCCTTTTTTTTCACTGACAAAGACATGTTGGATTTACTTGATTCAATAGTGGACACTGGTTACACACAAATGTTTTGCTTTGGCAGAAACTTAAACAACTGAGTCAAATCAACACAACCTTTTCATATTCTCTCCAAAATAAAACTCACATCGTTCACTCATCATTTTCACTCTGTACCACTGCTCCTTATCAGGCCGTGTGAAGCACACAATTCAGTGGGGGCCTTAAGCCATAAACAGACATCACGCACAGACATTGTTTTCACAACCAAACTACTTTAAACCTTGTCCCCTAAATCTACACAGATACCCTCTGTGTGGCATGAAATGCATTTAACCAATAAACAATCAATGAGTTCTTATTGTTGTAACCGACTCCATATTCGGATGTTTGTGTGCAGCATTTGTTAGTAAAGCATTCTTCATTGCATCAGCGTGTGTGTATCACTCTTTATTGCACAAGCTTGTAGATGTGTGTGTGTGTGGATCACTTTTCAGTGAAGTGAATCAGCATATTGATTTTTTGCAGGTGTGTGTGTCATTTCTCACTCAATCAACGAGTGCATATGTTCATATGTGTGTTTCTCTTCATTCTGAGTCAGTGCATGTAGATGTGTGTGTTTGTGTGGGTGTTTGTGTTCATCACTTTCCTGTTCTGGTGTTCTGGGTAAACCACGGCCTGAAGCATGCCCTGGGTCCTGCCCTCCTCCTCTTCAGTCCGTTTGCATCCGTTGGTGCTGCTGCTCAAAGTTCTGTCCATACTGGTTCTGGCCCCAATTGAGGCAGGTCTTTTTCTCCAGTATCCTGCATCTTCTCCTTATTCCACTCCTCCTTAGCTTGACCCTTTTGCTTCTGTAGCTCCTTCAGGGTTTTGATACGCAGCTCAATCATCTGGATGTCAGTGTCAAGCTCCAGTCTACGCTGCTGCTCCAGCTCTTCCTCTGTTTCTCCCAGCCAAGTCAAGATTTTGTTCAGGTCAAAGTTCAGCTGCTGTCACTGCTGCTCGTTCTGCTTTGTTCTCATCTCCTTGCTGAGGTCCTGAGCCTGATTTCAAGTCGTATGTCTGGGACTCCAAGTCTGATGGGTTCGATAATCAGACAGCTCCTCCTGAGCCATGCTCAGTTTTCTGCTCTGATGCCTTGAGCTCTTACTGAGGGGCAGAAACCTCACAACCTTTTCCGTCCACTTCAGATTGAAGTCCATCGATGTTTTCCTTGCTTTGCTCCACGGCCTTCTTCGGCTCTGCTGTTCGGCTCTTCTCAGAGGTCAGCTCCTGGCCGAGCCCCGACACCTGTGCCTTCAGCTTATTTTCTCCTGGTGTTTTGTCCGTTCTGAGGTGCCTCCTGACCTCTGTTATTCCTCCTGTCTCTGGCACGCCCTTTTTGCTGCCCGATGGTCATTGTTGGTCCGTCACTGTCCTGCACAGTTTTAATGCAGAGTTGTTAAGGTCAGCATGGTTTTGCTCGGCCTCTCTTTTCATCTGGGCTTAATGGGCGTCTCGTCACAGCTCTGTCAGCTGAAGCTGTCTTTTTCCATATGGCAAGAATGTAAAGAGTGTGTGAGAGGGGTGTGTCCGATCAGGCACAATGCTGGTGGCTTTGCGAGTGCCTCGTTTTCCAAATCCAGATGTTTATTTGTCATGTACACAGCAACAGAGAGAACAGTCTGTTGTTGGGGTGGCTGAGGTCCTTCACGATCTTCCTGGTCTTGGTCCAGCACCGCCTGCTGTAGATTGAGTGCAGGTCAGGGTGCTCGGAGCGGATGGTGCGCTCAGCTGATTACACAACCCTCTGTAGAGCTTGTCTGTCCGGCATGGTGCTGTTCCCGAACCTGACAGTGATACAGCTGCTCAGTATCCTCTCGATAGTTCCTCTATAGAAGGTGGTCAGAATCGGTGGTGGGAGCCGGGCCTTTCTCAGTCTTCTCAGAAAGAAAAGACGCTGACGGAAATCTCCCCGTGTAGTGAAACGGGCCTTGGATTTAACTCTCTCCGTCTCTGCTGCCTGAGATCGTTTTCCTGCAGCACTGTTGACAGTTTCAAGTTGTTGTTGTGGGTCCAGCTGCTTTAGCATTTGGTCAGAGTCACATCAAAGATGGTGGAGGAGAGAGCAAAGATGGTAGAGGGGAGAGCAGGAGTCCAGGGTCAGCTTCGGCTTCCCGGGCCGACAAAGCAGCCTGTAATCAAGCATAAAGAGAAAAAACAAAACAAAACAAAACAAAAACAAACGAACAGGAAAATGATGTTATTTTGGCTGCATTATTCAGAGAGGGGAGAAACAACGGGACCAGGCCCTGTGTCAGCCTTCTCTCCCCCTTTTTTTGTTTTTTTCTCTCTGTATAATCCACTCATGACCCACTAAGCTGACAGGACAACACAGGTACATGTTAAAATTCTTAAGATCATGTTTAAAAGCACAAAAATTGGAATTTTCTTTCATTTAGTAATCACTTGTATTAATCAATCAGCAGAAAACATGTCACAATTTGACTTTTATTAACCACTAAATTTGTCGTGTTATCACTGGTTGTGATTTTTTTTTTTTTTTAAGTTAAGTTGTTGTCCTGCAACCCAGAGGGTTTATTTGTTAGTAGTGGATAAACTTTATTATTTAACGGCGGATGTATGTTAAGCTTCACTGTTTTACTTGCTGGAAAATCTTCACGTGTTCATGGGTGTAAGCTGTTTCTTCATTGCGTGTATGTGCGTTTGTACATGGGCTAATTTAACTTTTTTTTTTTCTCAAACGAGGCATTTCTCTAACATGTGCCTCTCTCTCACATTACTCTGCTTGTGTGTGTTTTTGTTTCACCTTCTTGTTGTGATGCTCCGGACGCCTTCCCAACCTCCACAAGTCTGTTGGCCGCAATTTTATGTGTAAAACTTCTCTTAATTTCTCCTTTAATTCTCTGCTAGCTGCTGTCTTTTCCACAGCTGCTGATTCTTGCTGAGTTTGGTTTCCATTACTATAATTTGCTTCGGCCGCTGTGCTTGTGGGGGCAGTTGGTCCAGCCCCGTAGCCACTTGTATCAACACACTGAGAGATTTATTTAATATCATTTTCATCACTGTTAAATAGACCAGCAGGCAAGACGCCCACCTTTGCACTGCAGACTACATGCCAGTCTCCCAACACACTCCTCTCTGAGTTTCAGCTTTAAAACCCAACATCATTCACACCCTAGTCATTCAAAACCTTATTTGTAATATTATAATCAGCAAAATCAGCGTTTTACTTACAGGCATGTATCATTGTTTGCAAATCAAAATTATAAAACTCAAAAACACGCTAAACAGGAAGCAAAGTCCTCTGTGCGCGTCACCGCTCATTTGCATGTTCACACACCGTCTAAAAATAGCTCGCAGTGCTGCAGCTGCACGTCACACACAGGGTCACACAAAGCTCAGACAAAACTCTTCTATTTTATATTACAAAAGACGTCTTATATTTACAATCACTGACAGGCCTGACAGATTCAGCACCTAACAAATTTCGACAAATTTAAAATAACGGGTCCAACTGAAGAAAGTCCAACTTTTTTGTAATCAATCAAACAGTATCTGTTACTTCTGGGAACAGTTTCTGACCTAACTTCTAAAATCCCTAACTCAATTTAACTTTGTCCAAACAAGCACATGACACCGTTTCCAACGATGAGGAGACTCGGTAACTCCTAGCTTATTTCAGGATGCCCTGTACCCCACAGATAAGCCAAACTGAACTAACCCTGTTCGCCGACAGGTCAAAGCCGCGCGTCCACGGCCAGGAGGGGGCGTAACCCCCGGGCTATGCGCTTCTTAGCAACTTCTGGTGCCGTCCTATAATAATTTTCACCTAACCGATTTTGACAAATTTATCATAACGGGTCCAACCGAAGAAAGTTAACTTTTTTACGACCAATTAAACAGTATCTGTTACTTCTGGAACAGTTTCTGACCTAATTTCTATAACAACACATAGCCAATTCCCTACCAAACTACTTGAGACTCTAGCTCAATTCCTTGGGACTCTAACCCAGCATTATTACGTTCATATTTCTTCAACTTCATTAAATACTCTTAAGCAACTTTAACTGCATAACACACGGTGATTCTCATCAAAATCAAAACAGACACTCTACCAGTAATTTCAGTGAGTAGACTTTAATTTAGTCATATCCAATTTGACACACTTTGGAAATAATTCAACAGGTAGTGCCTTACCTTTAGATAAGCCGGCTTTTGTCCACTCACATCAGACCACTGGCTCGTGCCTGTCCGTTCGACAACCTCGGACCGTCCAAACTTTTAAATTCCACCCCAATACCACAGGACGAGCCCCCAAGCTGTTACGAGTTCAAAATTGGGGATGGAAACAAGAGAAACACCACAATAACAACACTGGTCCGGTCGGGTTGAGTCAAACGATGATTTTAATGATCACACACGTGGGAGATGGACACTGATGCAGACAGCATCAGATCTCAAAATGGTGGAGCATTGCTCAAACTCTTATAGCCTCTGGTGCCTCCACCTTATCATAAAAGCCTAAACATCCACATGCTTTCTCTCACACAGCGCCTGAGCTACGACCTTGGCTCCCTGTTTATCTGCTCCTGCTGAGATGGGGCAGAAAACTCCAGCATGTTCTCTTCTACTCAGACAAATAAGACAATACCCTTCTGCGAACAGTATTTCTTATAACTCAGCAGTATAATGCATCATAAAACAATATCATTCATTCACAACAAGTCAGCAGTTTAATGTAATGCAATAGTTATCAGCTTCTTCTAATTCAGGAGAATAATGCAAACTAAAACTACATAATAATTCACAATCTTTAATTCGGGGTCTAACATGGCATAAAATAACACTCCAATCCCACAACACATATGAGTCACTTATAAGTAACATGTGAGTGCTGGGGTCTATGACAGCAGGCAGGTCTGTATTTATGTCCAGGCTGACATGAACAGCTAGTAGTTCAGGGTTCAACACTCAGGAAAGTGTGTGACCTTCCACACTGACAGAAGATGCTAAACATGACTTTAAACTGTTGTTTGTTAAAGCCTCACAGACCTGAGAGCAGGGCTCAGTGGGTACATGAGCCTTTATACATGAAGGCTTTCTGTTTCCAGGAGAGGAAACATGTGATCCAGCTGTGTTTGGTCACATGGATCTGCTCTGCATGGATCACCTGACTAAAACATGTTGTTATTATTGTTCTTACAGTCTTAAATCGGTACATCAGGTGGGTCACATGACACCCGGGGGTGACAGCAGCATCTTTCCTCTTTAGAAAGCTGCTCTCTGTCTCAGGAGCTGTTGTCACAGTAACAGCAGGAACAGGAAGTCACATGCTCTCTGCTCTGTGATTGGCTGCTTCTTATCTCAGCTTCCTGCAGAGGGTGGAGGTCTGCTGATAACGCACACCAACAGAAGTGTGACTTTCACTTCCTGTTTATTGCTGTTGTTCTTAAAGCTCTCAGGCGATGCTGCAGCGCCCCCTGCTGACACAAACTCCTCCCTCTGTCTCAGAGGTCACAGGTCAGCCTGCTGCAGAGGGTCTGCCTGTTCATGGACTTCCTGTTACAGAGACGGGTCTCAGCGTCAACACTGGTTTCTGATTGGACGGTGTGGAAACCCAGCTTCCTCCAGCCGACTGATGTGTGGATTCATCACTCTCTGTGGATCAGTGTAAGTCTGTGTGTGGGTCAGCTGCAGGACTTGTTTGACCTTTGACCCTGGCAGACAGAGCTGGTTACTCCTGTGTGACTCCTGCCGTCGCTCCACTTTAAATTTTACTTAAAATAAGTCCTGACATGGCCCCGCCCCCTCTGACAGAGAGGAAATGGAACAAAATAATTAATACAACACACAACATAAATGCCCACAATTAAATAATAAATCAATGCTGTGATTTTTCTGTGCAAAAGTCCTTTTTGGTCCTTTTCTTTTTAAAGTTCACTTTTAAGGTATTCCTCCTTAGAGTCCAGCTTCATACAAATGGGGAAATATGTCCGTAATCCAAAGACGGCTAAGTGGGGAAAAGAGGGGAAACAAAGAACGGTCCTACCGGCTCGCTACTTCAATATGAAGAAGATTAATTCAAAGGGAGGGAACAAAACCTGACCTGTAGGTCAGAAAAACGTCCATTAGCACATCAAGTTCGATTCAGTTTACCGGTGAACAAATATATTTTTCTGCAAGCCTATGTAACAATGCAAATCATCATCAACCAATGTACAACAGTTAAATTATTAATTATCTTGGCTACGTAGCTTAATCTACACATTCCAGTAGCGTTCGCTACAAACAATACAAAAACAACAATAAAGGAAAACAGCTGTCTAACAGACAGCATAGCCGAATTCAAGGCAACACATAACAATAATCATTCAATCGCACTTTGTTTCAAAGTAAGCCCATTAAAGTGCTTAAGTAAATAAAAGTGTTCAAAAACAGCGGTTTTTGAGCCGGAGTTCTGCTCGCGGTGGGAACGCCGCCGCAAAAAGCCACTTTTTAATCGCGAAAACGATCGGCTGGTTACTGACAACCAAAAGGTTGTTTTTGGTAGATATTAAAGATCATGGGTGGGCGGGGCAAATGGAGCAGTTTTCTACAGTCGAGTAAAATTCCAGGAAAGAGCTGGGTGTGGCTTTCCTTTAAATCACATGATCAACAGCTTTAAGATGGAGGCAACTCGCTCAGTGTTTCCTGTTTCATTCTTAGACTGTGGCGATGGTAAGTAGCAGCTTTTCACTTGTTACCTGGCATCTTTTCAGCCACCAATGATAGTCATTGTATGTTATCAACATTTCACTAACTATGTTTTCTCTCATGTTTAAAATAGGCCGACCAAGAGCAAAATAGGTATGTCTGCAGACTCTGCTGTAGCCAAAGTTATCAGATCTCCTGTGTCTTTAAATCCCTAACTGCTCGATCATTATCATTTTAGAAGACAACAATTTCTCAAAGGAGGTTCAAAACTAATGCCTACAAGATTACCAAGAGGAGGGTTCGGGGCTCTTACATGACTCCGGGAAGTCAACACTTGGTGGATGAGGTGTGTTACCTTTGACACTTTTAAGACAGTCCTGTTTATCACTACTAACAATAAGCAAATATGTTTTCACTCAACAGATCCTTCACAGCATGTTGTTTCTGGGCAAAATCAACAACATCCCCTTTTCTCCAGAAGAAATCTTCCCTAATCCTTTTGTTTTGGGTTCTTTAATGAGAAGATATCCCAGGCCTTTTAAGTTGTATTCGACTCAGCTTCCCAGGCGAAGTCCCTTCTCCTGTGTGCTCGACATGGTAAGATAACTCTTCTCACATTTTCAGTCAATCTGACAAACTTCCAGTTTTTAGGAAAGTATAATGCAAAGTGCTTTTTTACTGAGAAATCCAAAGAAAATCCATACTGTACCTTATACTTCAACATATGCTTCTAGCTATACTTCTCCACCAAACACAGAGACTGCAGGAGAGCTGGAGACTTGCTTCAGAATTTGTTAGTTCTAAATAATGTCTAACAGACTCATTATTGGAGATGCTTACAGTCTTCAAGGTGTATATGATGCTGTCACTGTGTAGCTGCTGGATCTGTTAAGCTCAAAGACTCTAAATTCAGCGTGTTTTGACAGCCCGGCATAGCAAAATAGAAAAAAAAAGGTCAATTAGCAAATTTAATTATAAATTAGTGAGAACAAAGATGGATTTTTGCTTATTGATTTAAAATTAAATAGATTTTTGTGACATGTTTCACCCCCTATCTTAAAATGTCTAAACCAAAAGCATCCAATGGTCCTGCATAGTTAATTAAGTCAAGCAGCGAAACAAACATGTTGATCAACTTTCTATGAAAAACAACTATATAATCAGGTGCAACACTTTGACCAGATCTGTAACTGTTTTCAGATCGTCCTGCAAAATAACTCAGAGAATGAAGAGCAAATAAAGCAGAGTCTGCAAGATCTCCTCACAGACTTGGACTTAGAAGAGAATAATAAAAAAACAGCTTTCGTCTCGTCCACCATCTGCATTTCTCAAAAATCCCAAACCAACAAATCAGAAAGGTACTGCGGAGTCTCCATGTCCACCAAAGGTCCTAACGCTGGGAAAATTATGATTGCTGCCTCCTGTCTTAGCAAATGGCATAAATATGTATCTGGTGCGGTGATGACCTATTATCCAAACACAGTCCAGAAAGATTACTTTGATGGAACAATTGAAGTACCTGGAAATATCAGGTGTGAGGCTTTTTGTCTCCGTGATGGTGCCAGAATGAAGCCTTGCAGATCATGTAAGAATTTGTTTGGCTTGAACACAGAAGACCTCAGAGAGTGGCCATATGGTAACTGTGCTGAAGCTGAGAGCCTGAGCAATTTGCTTGAAAATGAGAGAGAAGTTGAAACACATGTGGATGAATACTCAGCTGAAAAGGACAACAGGCAGAGAGCTGAGGATGAGGTTGATGGGTTCTTAGAACCGTGTTGCAAAGGATTCGGTTTAACTGGACAGGTGAATTTTACAACCCAGAACAAGAGTGAGATTTCATGAAATCATTTGCATTCATCATTCTGATAAATCAAAGATTCTCTGCTCTGACAGCATCTGTGTGGATTTTCTGTAATCACAGAGACGTGTATAAGCATGTTTACTTTCCATCTCCATGTAATTGTCACATTTAATAATTAAAACTGGCTTCTATGGGTTTTTGTTTGTTTGCTTACATATCTAGTGTTTAATGCAATATGAAGCATTATCAGACAGCATTTATTGGGAAGAATCCCATATTTATACTGGTCTGTACCCAGGGTACACAGAAAATAAAAACACATGTTTTCTTATTATGATCCCAACTATAATTTACTTAAGCAAAAGCACTACATGTGTAGTTATAATATTTATAGCAGTTACTGTTGAGCTTTAAATTTATCATCTTAAATGTTTATATGCTGATTATATTGCTTTATATAAGAAAGGCCTAACTCTGAGTACACTCTGTGCCAAAAAGTGCTGACAGGAAACTGCATGCTTTTGCAGAAACGTGCTTTTGCAGCTAGAAAGTGAAGCTGATATATATCAGTTTTAATTAGTTTTTACCAACTGCTTGCTAGGGCAATCCCACGAGTTTGGTGTTTTTGTATTGAACATGATTCCAAGTGCTTTCTATAACACATAGCAGAGGTGCCACAACAAAGACTGAGAAGAGGACAGGAAGAGACAGTGAAAGAGATGCACTCCTTCGCCATTCATGTTAAAGCGTTGCATAGCTTTAATTTTAGAGAGTGTTGCATAACTTTAGTCATTTTTCTACCACAGGTGAAGCCAAGAATTGTGAAGCTCTCTTTTGGCCAAATACCAGAATCTGTAAGAAGAAGAAAAAACAAACAATCAAATAGGTCATTATTAAGAGAACAATCTCTTGATGATTATCCACAGTGTCTTTGATAACTCTGAGATACAAACTGTCAAGGATATACACATCCCAGCAAACAATAGCTGTGTTTGACTAAAGCGATTAATAACAAGGACAGAGCTACAATCACTACAGTCAAACATAAAGGGCTTAATCCTGAATCCAAGTCTGAGCTGTGATGCCGTTGGTGCTGAAAGCTGCTCAGATCCTGAAGCTGCACGTTTTGTCTCTCTCTAACCAAACCAGCAGCAAAAGAAGACACATTTCGCTTGACATAAACATTGTCATGAATTCCCTCTTACTTTTGCTGGTTTGCTTCCACCACCATTAAAACACACACAGAAAAACAACACAGCACAGCTCTCTGCCTCTCTCAGTGTACTTTAAGAACACCGTTTCCCATCTCAAATCTCTGTTTTTGGCATTATTCGCTTGCTTGTTATGAAGCAGTCTACCGTTGTTTACAGCCATTTTTTTTTAATGACTTCCGACAAGACAGCCTCATTTCTGCTGTTCAATACCAAATTTTATTTATTTTTTTCAAATTAAGTGAAACTGCAAAATGCTCTGCTGTGTCTCTATTAAAACCTCTTATTAAAACCTCTGAATCACTTCAGCAGCATCAGCCAATGTACATTTGTTGAGTCGTGGTTCTCGTCTGCTTTTGTTCTACTGCAGAATAATATTTTTAAGGTTATCTACTGTAAAAAGCTAGGCCAGGAAAATCTGCTTCATGGTTTTGTGTTTTATCCTCAGTTACTTTGACACAAAAGCATCTGCTGTGATGCTCACACCTCTGATGAAGTTTCACAAGTGTCAGTACTGATAAATGATCAGAATTATAATGTTTCTGACTCTCTGAGTAAGAATTAAATGGAATCTAATTGGGACCTTGTGAATTGGAATTGAACAGGTTCTAGAAATCAGTGATGATACTCAGCTCCAATACCCACCTATGATATGAGGCTTACGAACGCTGACTGGGTTTCATTTACCAGCTTTTTATGTTCTTCCTGCAGTTTCCTCCCCACATCACTCATCTTAACTTTTTTCCAGTCCTCCTCAGTCTAAACAGAACACACAACAATACAAAGAAAAGCTCAGGTGATTGATCTCTAACACTAGGCATCCCCAGTCTTATTCTTAGCAGTCTAACTTCTCACCATATCTTTGAAGGCCTCTCCATTGTAGTAGCGCTTGGATGCTGGATACTCTATCGTTTTGTCACATAGTTCCAGGAAACTGGAAGCCACCAGATGCAGCTCCTCTCCGTCATAGCCGTACAGCTTTTTGTCCTCACGCGTCATCAGCACAAGCTCGTCACATGGACATGAGGTGCCCTTTACCACACCAATAACCTGCATTTTTACAATCTCGGGAAGGTAGAATTTTCCCCAGGCGTTAACTTCATCATCATCCCCGTTGTATTTGGTGTTCTCAAGCTCTTCTATCCACAGGTCAGCACCACTTGGCTTCTTCAGGTGAACGCACATGCTTTTGTTTTTGGAAACAAAATCTTTCACCCATTTCAGGTACTTTTCACCTGGAAAGAAGCAGACAAGGAAATATGGATGAATGTAGAAGTGTTGGAAAAGACAAATAGCAAGGTTATCCTACAGCAGTTTGTGAAAATGTTGTATCTTGAAATAAGCAGGCAAAATGAGGATCTCACTTATCTCATATGTTCTGACTACCGACTTTCTTCAGTTAAAGGACAAAAAAAGGGCACACTGGAGGCTGACAGAGTGTGCAATGGTGGGAATCATTTTGCAGAACTCACTAAAGTTTGTTTCTCCTGGAACAAGCTTTTTACACTTCGGCAAATGAAAATACTGTGTTAAACTAAAAAAGAGCACCAGACCAAGGTCTACAGTACTAACAGAAAAGCATGCCGTTACCTGTTGCCTGTCGACACAGCTGCTGATCTTCCTCACCAAAAAAATGAGGATCCCTGAAAGGAATAGAAAGGTTATGTTAAAATGAATGACTGTCACGGTGATCATGGGAAGCTCCGAAATATCACAACAATAGCTACGAAATCACAAAATGCAGTGTGATGTCTGTAAGCACCAAACATGACATCTCTGCAAATTCATCTTGAAATATGTAGGTACCTCACATGTACAGCTGCAGCCATCTCAGCCATTTATCACTGTGGCTGCCAAGTGGCTGCCACTTCACAAGCGCATGGCACAACATAGAAGAGCCACCTCCACAGGACAAGACTCAGCAGTCCATCTGCATCTTAAGGATAAAGGACACTCTTTCGAGGATGCCAATGTTCACATTTTGGACAGAGAGGACAGATGGTTTGAAAGAGGAGTGAAAGAAGCCATCTATGTCCACTGTGAGCGACCATCTTTGAACAGAGGCGGGGTTTACGACACCAACTCTCTGCCATCTATAATCCAGTTTTGAGATCCTTCCCAGACGCCTTAACGCCCACTCACATCCTGGGCCATCTGACCTCAGGAATTCGCATGATAAGGTGGGGCCAGGTTTCACAATGAACTCACCCGAAACTCTGGCTGATTGGGACCCACACCCAGTTTCACACCTTGGCTCAGGTGATTAGAGGATCATCAGGGGGTCCTTTTGTCCCTCTGTGGGGGGGTCACTCCCACTAGGTTTATATCTGGGACTCTCCACCATTTGACCTTAGGACTGAAGAAGCTTCTCGGATGAGAGGTGAAACGTCTTCAAGTAACTTAAAGAAGTCCAGACGCTTTTCTTTGCAAGCTCCTTTGACTACGATGACCTGGATGACTGAGAACCTTCACAGACATAAGGTGAATGTGACAAACAAAGCGCCTTCTTGTTCTCTGTGATAATGTAAAGTTATTAATGAAAAAACAAACGAGTAAAAAACGGACTGGAAACATGTCTTCAATCAAAACTCGACAAAAACAAAGAAACAGCCTCACTTCTCTGCGACGCTCCCTAAAAATGACGTTACGTGTTACGTACCAGAGATTTCTATACAGCCCTTTATCAAGCCGAGAGAAAGTGACGCAAAACCCTCCAACTAATAACGACTAGCAGAGAGGCTCAGCTGAGTGTAGTTACCTGGTTTGCAGATGCATACAGACGTTTCCTGTCCTCTCGGACGCAGCTGTGATAGAACATGTGCTGCATTACCGCCACCAACTGGCTTGGAGTGAGGACTGGAAATCACTCATGCCAAATCAAAAAAAAAAAAAACATAAAGAAAGATTAAGTGAAGAGATAAATGAATACATTAAATCAAGAAGAAAAAAACCCACCACCGGACATATACATCCTCATATCCTTCTGTACAAATGAGTTTGTTTTAGAAACTGAAAAAAGCCACAAAACCTTCACATCTAGAAATCCTTTGCAGTAAAACTTGTTTTTTGGCAGGTTCCACAGGTTTTGAATCAGTTTTCTTCTTTATTCCTGATAATTTTGACAATGAAAAAGAACATGTTCTATAGGGCTTTGGAGTTGACGTCACGCCGCAATGCATTGTGGGAGCGCGGCACCATTTTCGAGGTCTACGAATCAAAACAAACACACTGTGTTGGAACGACGATTACAAGATGCTTAAAAGCAGCTCAAAAGAGAATGGACTGTATAGAGACCGATTGCGTCCAGAGGCGAAGCGGCAGTACTTGCAGAAAATAGCGTGCAGTGGAAATGTGGACCCGTATGAAATACGGCCGTGGAGTAGAAACCCTGAAGACGTAGCCTGATATATTTTCGTACCTTATCTGTGGAGTCAGCGCGTACAAGTCGTCATTCAAACAAAGGTAAGTCAGCTCGAGTACTGCGTGTGAAATGCGTTTGATTTCCCTGCAAACATTCACATTAGTGCAGCATAAATTCATTCATGAGGGGAAATTACAGTGAGAACATGTGGAGGCTGTTAGAGGGAGAAGATAGTGAGTTCAGTGCAGGGCTGTGCAGAGAGGTTTAAAGGGGCGGGTGCTCAAAGTTAAAAAGGGGCACATTGAACCAGGCTGAATAACAACAACACACATTCATCAAGAATCTAATATGGGAAGGGCAGGGCTGTGTTGGTCTGAGACTGTAGACATTAAAAAGTCCACAGGAGAGATGGTAGCTGATTAAACAAGTGTCATGAGATAATAACAAAATGCAAAGATTGGTGACAGCGCTTGGAACCATAAGGCAACAAAAAACTATGTATGTAAAAAAAAAAAAAAAAAAAAAATATATATATAAAAAACACCCAGCGCGCCCCTGCGGGCGGTTTATCCTTCAAGCTCGGGTCCTCTACCAGAGGCCTGGGAGCTTGAGGGTCCTGCGCAGTATCTTAGCTGTTCCCAGGACTGCGCTCTTCTGGACAGAGATCTCCGATGTTATTCCCGGGATCTGCTGGAGCCACTCGCCTATCTTGGGAGTCACCGCACCTAGTGCTCCGATTACCACGGGGACCACCGTTACCTTCACCCTCCACATCCTCTCGAGCTCTTCTCTGAGCCCTTGGTATTTCTCCAGCTTCTCGTGTTCCTTCTTCCTGATATTGCTGTCATTCGGAACCGCTACATCGATCACTACGGCCGTCTTCTTCTGTTTGTCTACCACCACTATGTCCGGTTGGTTAGCCACCACCATTTTTTCCGTCTGTATCTGGAAGTCCCACAGGATCTTAGCTCGGTCATTCTCCACCACCCTTGGGGGCATCTCCCATTTTGACCTCGGGACTTCCAGGTTATACTCCGCACAGATGTTCCTGTACACTATGCCGGCCACTTGGTTATGGCGTTCCATGTATGCCTTGCCTGCTAGCATCTTGCACCCTGCTGTTATGTGCTGGATTGTCTCTGGGGCATCTTTACACAGCCTGCACCTGGGGTCTTGCCTGGTGTGATAGACCCCAGCCTCTATGGATCTTGTGCTCAGAGCTTGTTCTTGTGCTGCCATGATTAGTGCCTCTGTGCTGTCTTTTAGTCCAGCTTTGTGGTTCGAATTTGAGGAAAAGACAAACGACTGCATGGTCCCAGTGGGTGTCAGAATAGGTGATTTTATTATACATATGTACATATGGGGAAGATAAGCATCACAAGCCTTTTAGAGCCGATCTCCCCCGAACAGTTTCTTCACAAGGGTTTTATTACAATGATGACGTCAAGTCACATGATCGGTCTCAGTCAGGGAGAACTCAGAAAGTTCCCCTATATGGCCTCCAGATGTTTCCACTCAGTCCAGCACTCAGAGAAACCGTGTGTGTGTGTGGTGTGTATCTCTATTCGTGTCTATTGTGTGTGTATATCGAACAGAGAGCATGTCCTGAGCCGACCTCACAGTTAGATATTACTGGAACTGATAACAGTTTGGGCCTGTTCAGAGAGTTTACCTAATATGGACATGAACTGCTACTTTAGAGAAAAACATGTGTGTAAGACATTGTGCATTTTGTAATAGTGCAGCTCTCTGTCCTAAGACGACCTTTCTGTTCTTATTAAGTGTGTGTGTGTTGTTACAGGCCGTCGTACGTGCAGAACTGAACATAGAACTAAGGCAGGGTCCAACAGGACCCACAGGCTTCTGAGTGGTTACAGAACTGTAAAACAGCTTTAAGCAAATAACAAGAATAATGCCGAACAACAATAGACTGATTAAAGTACTGATAATCTGTGTAGATTAATATTAACATAGATGTAGTTCAAAGATTATTCTGTCAACTGGTTCAACAATGGTAAATGATTAATGGTTGATACTTCTGATTATAACTGTGATCATAAGAATACAAAATAAAATATCTCCTGGTCACATTCCTCCTCTTTGGGCTGGCTTGCCAGCCCAACTCACACCAGGATTTATTTCCAACCAAACAAACACGTTATGACCCTTATCAATCCCAACGCCTCCGTTGTTTTCCAATTTTCCCACAACCCAGCTGTTCTTTTAGCTTCGGACTCGAGTTTCAGCCTGACACGCTTCAGGCCCCTTTACCACCTCCTCTTGGAGTGAAGAAACGCCCTCGGATTCTTCTTTCTTCGACTTCCGGGGTTATACCACCCTTCAGTCGCTACACAAATCTGTGTGTTTGTTGTCCGTTGTCACCGCCGTGTCCCCCTTTTTGCCAAAAGCCTCTCGAACCACGTTGGTCTCTGGTGTTCCTAGGTTTCGCCAACCCCTTCCTGGTTATCGCTTGTGGTTATGGGATCCATCTTATCAAGGAGCCCCAAGGCCATGACACTTGACCCCAGTTGCTGTGAAGGGTCCCCATATCTCCGTGTCCCCGTCTGGCGTCTGTTCCCTTCTCTGCAAGAGACAGAAAGCCAACACCTCTCCTGCGCTGGCTCTCCTAACCTAATGTCGTTGACTTTGTTTATTCCAATCCTATGCCATGCTTATGTGTGTAAGCGTGCATGCATTTAACCCTCTGCACGTGAAGTCAATAGCACCAATATATCAATCCGATCCGTTGTCGGATGAAGCTTTTGACCTTCACAGACTAAGTGCCAGCTCCTTATAAGCACATTTGCAATGTGTGTATAAAAATGAACAACAGACCTCAAACAAATTGGGCATTCTTAATTCTAACTTGAGTGTAGTACTCAGTTTCTGATCATCTAATTATGCTTCTCACTCGTTCCCTAAATTGTCTAGAAACCTTTAATTTTGCCATACCTAAATTATTAAAACACAGACCAAATAATAGACCCCCTATATAGCTTTTTGCCTTTATGAGCACACTTCAATAATGAGCAACAACCTGCAATCTGTACCAAAAAATCTTCATGGTCCCACCTGCAATTAAAGATCAGATGCATTTTATACCTGTTTTAATTCCTCCTTATATAGAACCTCCTCAGTTTCAGGTTAGTAGCGATTAGTCTCAATCAATCGTTCTAGTTGTATTTTGCAATTCAGCTAAAAAGCAAACCTGTTAAAGTAAACAGCTTATTTACAACCACCTGCAAATCATAAGAGTAATAAACGGTTCAGCACAACAGACAAGTATCATGTTCAGGTTTCTCCAATCATTAAATCACTATCATTGCCACAATTTGCTTTATTCACCCTTTGGGCAATGTTATTCCAAGAGAGAGAGAGAGAGCCCCTAATGGCCAGTTAGTGGGCTCTAGGTCAAACTGTCCCCAAATTTGTTATTTGTTATTATTACTTGTTTTCATGTCACTTGTCTGTTTTCTACTGCACCCCTCTCACCAAAGCAAAGCAAACATTAGCAACACATTGACCGTAGTCAGGCATCCTCATTCCATAGGTGCTATAAAACATTTCCTGTAAAAGAATCACAGTTTTCAAGACAGGGTGTGTCTCCCCCAACACTCTCACCAGAATACAGTGTAATAGCATCCCCAACTCCTAACCCATAAACACCGTTTCTTCACACATCCGCCCAGAAATCCTGTAATAGAAAAACATTAAAACTGTAACCCTGTAGGGAAGAAAATGTAAATGGTAACGCTGCGCAGTTACCTCTGTAAGCAACACAAGACACAAAAAGGGCATTTACAGGTTCACTCATCCTCGAATATTTTGTCATCCTTCTACTCCTGTAAAAAGAAACACACATAAATTCATCCACCCTTTTATCCTATCCAGGTGGAGGTGGTTAACCTTGAGTCATGGTCAAGTCTTGTCATCTTTTACCAGTCAGTCCGTTTGTTTTTATTTCCAGTCTTTCATCCATTCATCCATTCTTTGCTGATAGTGAAACCTGTCGTCGCATTTAGTTTCCACACTCAGCAAAATGACGTCATCTCAAAAAGAAAACAAGAACTTGAGTTTGGAATACCTCGCTGAATCCTTTTTTAGACAGGGACTCTCGTTTCTAATTGTCCCCACAAGTGTTTCCTCCAGAACCCATTTCAATGCGGAGAAACTCACTTACAACAATTTTCTCGCCGACGTGTAATGCTTGTAATTTCCGATGTGCAGATCTGCTTAAAGAAAAGATTCACAAACAAAAATCAGTGCACTGTTCAAAATATAAAACAAAATAAAAGGAAAAATAACAAAAACAAAATGCAGACGCCCGGGTCTTAGGACTTGTCACTGAATATTCTTCCCATCAATAAAAATACCAACCTAAACCTACACAGAGTCAAATCAACACCACCTCAACCTTTTCATATTCATAAACCTATATGTTTTGCGTTCGTGAAACAAAATTGAACCATTAAGTAATTTGAGCTCTTGAAATGTTTTAATTCTCTTAATTCTGCCAGTTTATTTCAACACTTATTCAATGACTTTTATTCAACTGCTACTTGGCCACTCGAATTTTACCTGTTCAAATTGCCTAGGGTTCAACAAAGTCTAGATCCCCGTTATCATGAAACTTGAACGGGTGTACGATGATTTACTTACAGTAATTTAGAATCATCACTCAACCTAGCTCTACTACTGGCACTGCGTGACTTTTCTCCCACTGGAAACCCGAATTTAGTACAGAACTTTACTGCCTCAGGCAATCGTGCTCAAGGGCTGTCCCCCCTTCTCTTCTTCTTTGTCCGTGTGTTCCTCCTTTATTAAATCTCCATCACAATGACGTGGCGCTCTGAAATAAAACTCACACTGTTAATTCCTCGTTTTCACTCTGCACCACTGCTCAGAGTGTTTTCTTTTCTTTTTAGTGTACAGTAAACAATTAAGTCGAGGCCTTAAGCCCCAGATATCTCGCACAGGCATCGTTTTCATAACCAAACCGCTCCGGACTCTGCTCCCCAGACCACACAAATGCCCTCTGGGCTTATTATCATAGCATATTCCATATTTGACTTTGTTGTGTGCAGCATTGAGCCTTTGTCAGTAAAGCATTCTTCATTGCAGCAGCTGGAGCATTGTGTGTCACTTATTAGTAAATTAAATCAACATTTTGATTTTAGTGCATGGGTATGTATCAGTTTTTACTCCCTTAGCGAGTGCATAAGTGTTCATGTGTGTGTTTCTCTTCATTCTAAGTCGGCGCATGCAGAAGTGTGTATTCGTGTGTTGGTGTATGTTTGTGTTCATCACCTTCCTGTTCTGTAGTTTAGGTAAACCAGCGGCCTGACGCATGGCCTAGGGTCCTCCCCTCCTCTTTGGGTCTGTTTTCATCCGTTGTTGCAGCTGCCTGCATCTTCTCCTTGTACCTTGACCCTTTTGCTTCTGTATGGTCTTTCAGGGTTTACTCCTGCTGTTGGAGCTTTGCGTCAAGTCTGACGACCTCCTGCTCCAGCAAGCTTCCGCCTGATTACAAGTCCTGTACGTGAAACTCCAAGTCTGACTGATGAGTTCAATTAGCAGCCAGCTCCTCCGGAGCCATGCTCAATTTCTGTTCTGATGCCTTAAGCTCTTACTGAGGGCAAAAAACCTCAGAGTCTTTCCTTCCACGTCAGATTGGAGTCTGTTTATGTTTTCCTTACTTTGCTCCACGGCCTTCTGCAGCTCTGCTGTTCGGCTCTTCTCAGAGGTCAGCATTCTTCTGCTCACCGTCCCTTTTCCTCCGGGCTTAATGCGCGTCTCGTCACAGCTCTGTCAGCTGACGCAGTCTGGGAATTTCCCCCGTGTAGTGAAACGGGCGTTAGGTTTAGTGCTCTCCGTCTCTGCTGCATGAGATCGCTCTTTTGCAGCACTGTTGACATCCTCAAGTTGTTGTTGTGAGTTCAGCTGCTGTGGCCTTCAGGGGTCAAAGGGTCAAAGATGGTCGCGGAGAGGGCAACGATGGTAGAGGGGAGGGTAGGAGTCCAGGTCAGCTTCGGCTTTCAGAAAAAACAAAAACAAAACAAAACAGGCGAACAGGAAAATGATGTTGTGTTGGCTGTGCTGTGTTGGCTGTGTTATCCCGAGAGGGGAGAAACAACGAGATCTCGTCTCCCCCCTTTTTTGTTTTTTTTTTCTCACCATATAATCAACTCATAACCCCTCAAGTTGACAGGACAACACAGGTACGTGTTAAAATTCTTAAGATCCTGTTTAGAAACCTAAAAAAGGAAATTCCTATCATTCAGTAGTCATTTGTCTTAAACAATCAACAAAAACATGTCCCAAGTCGACCCTTTTAACCACTAAATTTGTCGTGTCCTCACTTAATCATCAGACCAGTGTCTTTGTCTTTTGACGTTACGTTGTTGTCCTGCAACCCAAAGAGTTTATTTGTCAGTAATGTATAAACTATATCATTTAAAAACAGGTGTATGTTAAGTGTCGCTACTTTAACCTTGCATGTACGTGCACATGTATGTAAGCTGTTTCTTCATTGCATGTATGGGTGCGTCTGTATATGGGTTAATTTAACTTTTTCTCAAACGAGGCATTTCTCTAACACACACATGTGTCTGTTCCTCACCCTTCTCATATCTTTCTCTGGTTGTGTGTAGTTCTATTTGTTTCAGTGATTTACCAAGAACATCTCTTCCTTTTCCCCATGTCTTCCGCCAGAGGTTAACACTGGTGAGATTCAGGGACACAGCACCCAGAGCAGTTCAGCGAGAAAAACCCGCCTCAAACTACATTCTCTCTTTTTTAGTTTTACCGGGAGGGGTGAGGACAACTCTGGTGTCCAGCCGTGAATTTTAGCCAAAGCTTGGCCTGTCTTCTGCTGCCGTACTCAGGTTTCCAGGTTAAGAAAAAACACCTGTATGAAGACACTAACCATACATTTAGTATTTGTATAAACATAACTGCCTAAATCATTGAACTCTTGAGGAGGGTGGATTTCAGAATCAGAAACAAAATCAAAAACTTTATTGTCATTATCATGAGACCGACGACATTAAGAATGGTCCCCGATCATTGCATCATCCCCAATAATATCAAATTTAAAAAAAAAAACACTAAAATTCAATAAATAAAATAGATAGAATACCTAAAATACTAAGTATTCCCACAGTCATGCTTCAGACCGTGCATAGATTACCACAAGAGTGGCATGGTGGACATTTTGTAGTATTCAGATGTGTTATTGCAGTTGGATAACAGCTGTGTATGAGTCTATTAGTCCTTACTCTGCTTGCCCTGTACCGTCTGTCTTAGGGCAACAGTTCGAACAGGGAGTGGCCAGGATGTGAGGTGTCTTTTATGATGTTTTGGGCCTTTTTAAAACAGTGGGCGTTGTTTGACTCTTTACTAACTTTAAACCCCACCATAACAATTTCTCACTGAGAGACTTCTATGCATCCATTTAAACATGCGAAGCGAGCACAAAATCACACACATACCCCTACAGCAAAGCTTTAGCATAACCACAATGCAACTCCTCCCTTAAACGGGAGACATCACCCTAATTCAACCAACTCTATATAAAACGTCAAACAGAGATAAACCACAAACATTTCTACACTTCTGTGTCTTCCACGCAGCACAATAGGCAGAAAAACACCGATTACTCACAGTCTACAACAAAAGAAAAACCTGCTCTTTTCACAACTCTCACAGCTAAAGTCAAAACTCTTACCCAGTGCCTCTGAAATAATAAAAAATCACCAAATATTCGGTTACTCTTTTCACTCGCTCCCTCTCACTCCCTTCTTCCTCATACAGCATACACGCTCGCTCCCGCGGACCCGCTCGGCCCCGCGGGCTCACTCGGCCCCCACCTTTTTTCTCTCACAGAGACAGAGAGAGAGACCCTTTTCCTTTTTTTTTTTCTCCAGCACACATACACACACAGAATCCCAACTGAGAGAAAGAGGGAGAGAAGAGAAAAGAGCTTTACTAGAGATGAAGTCTTTAGCCGGAATTTCAGATCTAACAGATTTATACAACTTATTTACACACACCGGTAATTTATGTTCTATTTACACACGGGCCCGCATAGACGTCATACCAGAAGAGGTTACACCTAACTTTTTGACTAATTTAAAAGCACCTATAGCCCAGGCCTCGCCTTGCTGGTCAATACACACCTCGGGAACGCCCTCCCGATAGCGCTCGAATTCCTAAGAAAACACCATATGCCAGAACAACTTTATCTCACTTCTCTATTTCTCTGCTGGTGTTGCTAAATTTTTGACTAATTTAAAAGCATCTTTCAGCCCAGAGCCTCGCTCTTGCTGATCAATTACCCGTCTCAAGTACGCCGCCTTGAAAAACGGTCAAATTACTAAGTTCTAGTACTTTAAAACTGCTTCCCCGCCCGGACACCCGGAACTCCACCAGCTGCGTGAAAGGCAATGAAATCCTGGCTCACGCTTTTGGCTATACTTAAAGTTCACAAGCTCCTGACGTTTAAGTAGGAGGCAGCCGGGTCCGCGACCCTGTCGATCAATCAATGCAGTATAAGACAGTCACCCATTGATTGTCTAGCCTTTTTAGGGAGTCCGAATCCCCGACGGAAGGCCAACTCCGGGCTAAAAACCTAGACGCGCGTCCGCGAGTAGGGGTCAGCGCCACCTGCTGAACAAGTCTGCATTCCTAAGAGACCGCGTCTCCAGTCCTAAAATAAATTTAATTACAAGTTATCCTTGTTTTAAAAGCCTCACGGTGCGCTCTCGGCGCCGTTTAATTATCTGAAGCCCGGGACCGCGTCCCTGCTAATCAATTAAACCAAAAACCCTACACTAACCAGATGACTGCTGGCATCCAGCCATCCACATCGGTTTCCATACCTTTTTAAACCGTGTTTCTTAACCTTACACCGTATTCTTTTCACCTTAACCGTATTATTTTAACCTCAGATAACCTCTTAAACCTCTTAAAATTCGCTCCCACAATAAACAGCAAACAGCTATACCTTTTATCAGTAAAATATTCCCCAAACATCTAACACTAATTACCCCAAAATCACCACGGACAGAACAGAAGCTCCACTGAGTGAACCTTTAATTTAGCACCTATTTTCCAACAGGCGGTGCTTACCTCTCATATTTTCGGGGCCCATCACTCAGTGTAGCTCCCGGCCGTCCGACACCACTAGACCGTCAGCCAGGCTCCTTAAAATATCCCTCCTCAAACCGGTGTTTCGGCACCAGATTGTCATGGTTCGAATTTGAGGAAAAGACAAACGACTGCATGGTCCCAGTGGGTGTCAGAATAGGTGATTTTATTATACATATGTACATATGGGGAAGATAAGCATCACAAGCCTTTTAGAGCCGATCTCCCCCGAACAGTTTCTTCACAAGGGTTTTATTACAATGATGACGTCAAGTCACATGATCGGTCTCAGTCAGGGAGAACTCAGAAAGTTCCCCTATATGGCCTCCAGATGTTTCCACTCAGTCCAGCACTCAGAGAAACCGTGTGTGTGTGTGGTGTGTATCTCTATTCGTGTCTATTGTGTGTGTATATCGAACAGAGAGCATGTCCTGAGCCGACCTCACAGTTAGATATTACTGGAACTGATAACAGTTTGGGCCTGTTCAGAGAGTTTACCTAATATGGACATGAACTGCTACTTTAGAGAAAAACATGTGTGTAAGACATTGTGCATTTTGTAATAGTGCAGCTCTCTGTCCTAAGACGACCTTTCTGTTCTTATTAAGTGTGTGTGTGTTGTTACAGGCCGTCGTACGTGCAGAACTGAACATAGAACTAAGGCAGGGTCCAACAGGACCCACAGGCTTCTGAGTGGTTACAGAACTGTAAAACAGCTTTAAGCAAATAACAAGAATAATGCCGAACAACAATAGACTGATTAAAGTACTGATAATCTGTGTAGATTAATATTAACATAGATGTAGTTCAAAGATTATTCTGTCAACTGGTTCAACAATGGTAAATGATTAATGGTTGATACTTCTGATTATAACTGTGATCATAAGAATACAAAATAAAATATCTCCTGGTCACACTAGCCACTGGTAGGATTTCTGGATATCAGCCACCTCCTCTATCTGCCGGTGGTACATACCGTGCAGGGCTCTGTCCTTCCATGATGGTTCCTCGTCTCCCTCCTCTTTCTTGGGTTTCTGCTGCCTGAGGTATTCACTGAGCACTCGGTCAGTTGGGGCCATCTTCCCAATGTATTCTTGGATGTTCGTTGTCTCATCCTGGACTGTGGTGCTGACACTCACCAGTCCCCGGCCCCCTTCCTTCCGCTTAGCGTACAGCCTCAGGGTGCTGGACTTGGGGTGAAACCCTCCATGCATGGTAAGGAGCTTTCTTGTCTTTATGTCAGTGGCTTCTATCTCCTCCTTTGGCCAGCCTATTACCCCAGCAGGGTACCTGATCACGGGCAGGGCGTACGTGTTGATGGCCCGGATCTTGTTCTTACCATTCAGCTGACTCCTCAGGACTTGCCTGACCCTCTGCAGGTACTTGGTGGTTGCAGCTTTTCTAGCGGCCTCTTCATGGTTCCCATTCGCCTGCGGGATCCCCAAGTACTTGTAACTGTCCTCTATGTCTGCAATGTTGCCTTCTGGTAGTTCAATCCCCTCAGTTCTGACTACCTTCCCTCTCTTTGTTACCATCCGACTACACTTCTCCAGTCCGAACGACATTCCAATGTCATTGCTGTATAGCCTGGTAGTGTGGATCAGTGAATCGATGTCTCGTTCACTCTTGGCATACAGCTTGATGTCATCCATGTACAGGAGGTGGCTGACAACTGCTCCGTTCCGTAGTCGGTATCCGTAGCCAGTCTTGTTAATGATCTCACTGAGGGGGTTCAGGCCTATGCAGAACAGCAGTGGGGACAGAGCATCTCCTTGGTAGATCCCGCACTTGATGGTGACTTGTGCTATGGGCTTGGAGTTGGCCTCTAGTGTTGTACGCCACATCCCCATTGAGTTCCTGATGAAGGCTCTTAGGGTCCCATTGATCTTGTACAATTCTAGGCATTCCAGTATCCAGCTGTGGGGCATTGAGTCATAGGCCTTCTTGTAATCAATCCAGGCAGTGCACAGGTTGGTCAGTCTGGTCTTGCAGTCTCGGCTGATTGTTCTGTCTACCAGTAGCTGGTGTTTTGCGCCTCTGGTATTCTTGCCAATTCCTTTCTGTGTCCCGCTCATGTATTGACCCATGTGCCTGTTCATCTTAGCCGATATGATGCCTGACAGGAGCTTCCATGTAGTACTGAGGCAGGTTATTGGTCGGTAGTTGGAGGGGACCGGTCCCTTCTTGGGGTCCTTGGGGATCAGGACCGTCCGGCCTTCAGTTAGCCATTCCGGGTGTCTCTCGTTAACTAGCAGCTGGTTCATTTGTGCTGCCAGACGCTCGTGGAGTGCAGTTAGCTTCTTCAGCCAGTAGGCGTGAACCATGTCGGGCCCTGGTGCTGTCCAACTCTTCATACTGGAGACCCTTTCTTGGATATCTGCCACTGTGATGGTTACTGGACCCTGTTCAGGGAGGTCGCTGTGGTCTGCCCTCAGATCCTCTAGCCACTGAGCATTGCCGTTATGGGTTGCGTCCTTCTCCCATATGCTCTTCCAGTATTGCTCCGTCTCCAGCCTTGGTGGTGCTGTTCTCTTATTATTGTTCCCTTGCCACTGAGAGTACACCTTTGCTGGTTCTGTGGAGAACAGCTGGTTTATTCTCCTGCCTTCTATCTCTCTGGTGTACCTCCTCAAGCGGCTGGCCAAGGCTGTGAGTCTTTGCTTGGCAGTTTCCAAGGCCTCAGGTATGGACAGCTTGCTGTACTTCTTAGGCACCTTATTCGTCGCACCTTTCTGCAACTCCGTTAGTTGGCTAACCTCTCTCCGTGCTACTTTGATCTTGTCCTCTAGCCTCCTTCTCCATGGATATATATATATATACATATATATATATATATATATATATATATATATATATATATATATATATATATATATATATATATATATATATATATATACACACACACAGTGGGGCAAAAAAGTATTTAGTCAGCCACCGATTGTGCAAGTTCCCCCACTTAAAATGATGACAGAGGTCAGTAATTTGCACCAGAGGTACACTTCAACTGTGAGAGACAGAATGTGAAAAAAAAATCCATGAATCCACATGGTAGGATTTGTAAAGAATTTATCCGTAAATCAGGGTGGAAAATAAGTATTTGGTCACCTCAAACATGGAAAATCTCTGGCTCTCACAGACCTGTAACGTCTTATGTAAGAAGCTTTTCTGTCCCCCACTCGTTACCTGTATGAATGGCACCTGTTTGAACTCATCATCTGTATAAAAGACACCTGTCCACAGCCTCAAACAGTCAGACTCCAAACTCCGCCATGGCCAAGACCAAACAGCTTTCGAAGGACACCAGGAAAAGTATTGTAGACCTGCACCAGACTGGGAAGAGTGAATCTACAATAGGCAAGCAGCTTGGTGTGAAAAAATCAACTGTGGGAGCAATCATCAGAAAATGGAAGACATACAAGACCACTGATAATCTCCCACGATCTGGGGCTCCACGCAAGATCTCATCCCGTGGGGTCAAAATGATCATGAGAACGGTGAGCAAAGATCCCAGAACCACACGGGGGGCCTGGTGAATGACCTGCAGAGAGCTGGGACCAAAGTAACAAAGGTCACCATCAGTAACACACTACAACGGCAGGGAATCAAATCCCGCAGTGCCAGACGTGTTCCGCTGCTGAAGCCAGTGCATGTCCAGGCCCGTCTGAAGTTTGCCAGAGAGCACATGGATGATACAGCAGAGGATTGGGAGAATGTCATGTGGTCAGATGAAACCAAAGTAGAACTTTTTGGTATAAACTCAACTCGTCGTGTTTGGAGGAAGAAGAATACTGAGTTGCATCCCAAGAACACCATACCTACTGTGAAGCATGGGGGTGGAAACATCATGCTATGGGGCTGTTTTTCTGCCAAGGGGACAGGACGACTGATCCGTGTTAAGGACAGAATGAATGGGGTCATGTATCGTGAGATTTTGAGCCAAAACCTCCTTCCATCAGTGAGAACTTTGAAGATGAAACGCGGCTGGGTCTTCCAACATGACAATGATCCAAAACACACCGCCCGGGCAACAAAGGAGTGGCTCCATAAGAAGCATTTGAAAGTCCTGGAGTGGCCTAGCCAGTCTCCAGACCTCAACCCCATAGAAAATCTGTGGCGGGAGTTGAAAGTCCGTGTTGCTCGGCGACAGCCCCAAAACATCACTGCTCTCGAGAAGATCTGCATGGAGGAATGGGCCAAAATACCAGCTACTGTGTGTGCAAACCTGGTAAAGACCTATAGTAAACGTTTGACCTCTGTTATTGCCAACAAAGGTTATGTTACAAAGTACTGAGTTGTGTTTTTGTTATTGACCAAATACTTATTTTCCACCCTGATTTACGAATAAATTCTTTACAAATCCTACCATGTGGATTCATGGATTTTTTTTTTTCACATTCTGTCTCTCACAGTTGAAGTGTACCTCTGGTGCAAATTACTGACCTCTGTGCAAGTTCCCCCACCTAAAATGATGACAATCGGTGGCTGACTAAATACTTTTTTGCCCCACTGTATATATCAGCAATCAATCAGAAAATCATTGGTTCATATTACAATTAAATATGAACAGGCTCCTTAGATGTAAGCAGTTCAGATCTGATGTCATTTACATTCTTCACACAGCACATTCGTCCAGGCTGACAGGTAAACATAGAACTAATCTCAGGTAACATGACTCATAGTAGAGATCCAGTAAGAAAGATTGCAGGCTCTAATATTATTACCACACAATCCAAGGACACACCAACAGCTCAGATTTGTAGAACTATTTAAACAAATGTCTTCTGAATATTCAATTCAGGTTCACAGTGGGAGGGGGGGGGGGTTTCGTGGAATTTTTTAAATAAAGTCTGCAACACAGAAAGAGCTGTGATCAAGCTATTTATTACTGCGCCAACACACATCAAACATCACAGTTCAGTCATGTCAGCGCTGCCACAGAGGTCGTGCTCCTCCTCCTTTATGCCTTCCAAGGAAGAGGGAGGAAGTTACAAACTGATCCTACCACACTTCACGTGTCTCGCTATGAAACCTAACGCATCAATGGTTGTGCTGTTTTGTGCCCTTGGCCTTATCAGCACCTGTAAAGGGAGTTGTTTTCTCAAACTGCTGAAGTAAGTTCATCTAGTTTTAGCAACTTTCACTGAACAGTCTATAACAGTGTCACAACTAAGCATATGCATAAGCACTTAAACACTTTAAATGAGAATAACAGAACATTTCTATTACAGAGGCTGGAACCTGTCCCAGTAGTAGGTAGAGCACACCTGGACAGGTCACCAGTCTGTCAGAGGACTAACACAGAGACAGACATCAGAGTAACAAATCTATTTAAAATTAATGTAAGTTTGCTGCAGCTGTATGTATGAACATGTGTTTCTGTGCTCACAGTCCACCTCTCAGGAACCTGCAGTTCACTTTTAGTCTACTTTAAACAGACCTCACAAAAGGCTGATGTGGCTGGATCAGTAGTCTGATTTGAGTACGATACCTTTGGCCAGGGATTCATCTGGTGCATCGCTTCACTGCAGTCTTACGTATTTTCCCCACACCTGAATAAAAAAATACTGATATATACAAATAACAGCTTCAGCTGATGCAGCCTGACTCAATCCTAGATGTTCAGCACACAGAGACACAGAGGTGCCGTTTAAAGTTTAGTGTTAACCTGAGTCACTGATCATTTGCAGTATTACAGAGTCTGGCAGTCTTTGCATGATGTCCACGTCACTGTAAGTTTCTAGCTGACTTCACTGCAATTTCAATTTCAATTTCTGCTGTTCACAAACGCTGTCCATCTAATCTGACTGAGCTGGAGCTGTTTTGCAAAGAAGAATGGGCAAAGATTTCAGTCTGTAGATGTGCAAAGCTGGCAGAGACAGACCCTAAAAGACTGGCAGCTGGAACTGCAGCAAAAGGTGGTTCTACAAAGTGTTGACTCAGGGGGCTGAATAATTACGCACACCCCACTTTGCAGTTATTTATTTGTAAAAATAAATGGAAATAAATGTATGATTTTCGTTCCACTTCTCACGTGTGCACCACTTTGTGTTGGTCTTTCACCTGGAAGTCCAATAAAATTGATTCATGTTTGTGGCTGTAATGTGACAAAATGTGGGAAAGTTCAAGGGGGCCGAATACTTTTGAAAGCCACTGTATATGTAGACACAGGACTACAAGTAGAAGATCAGACATGAAAGTGGAGATAACACAGAAGACAAAGGTCAGAGGTCAGACTGGGCCCCTGGATTCAACAATGAGCCAATGATCATCAAGCAGTGACTAAAGCAGAGCCCTGACGTTCTGACATTCATCACACAGTCAGAACAAATGTCTGCTGATGACTTCATCTCATGAAACGACTGATAGATGTCAGTTCATTGATCAGCTGAGCTGCTGATCTTCATCGTCACAGAAACATTCAGCTTGTTTCAATCAGTAAATAACTCCCACTACTCCCAGTTTGAACTGTTCCCACTCAAAATGCTGTGAGAACAATGATCATTGTAGAACTTCACAAACATCACGTGTTGTTTTCCACATGTAAGATCAGCAAACACACAGAAACTTCCTGTTGCCACACACGGCCTCTAAAATCTCTTCCACGCTTTCTGTCTGAAGTCCACTCTCTGTGTCGGATCCACAGGAAACAACAAGATCTTATTAACATGGTTTTCAATGTGTCTCCTTCCAAAAAGTCCAACCAATGAACAAATGTGTGTATTTGTGGAGGCCGAACAAAAGCATGACACATTTCTCTGTTTCTATAAACTGGAGTCAAACACAAACATGAAGAGTTTCACTGACAGACTCCAAAATGCCCCCACAGTGGATCAAAGGGAAATCCTACAGTGTGGCCAGAGACTCTTAATGGCTCCAACATCAACACATCCACAATGTTGGATCCAGTTCTGCCTCACAGAGTTACTAAGACACACCCTCTGCCAGCATCACAACAGCTCCACCTGCTTCACCTGCCTCCTCAGCATCTGTACACCTGAAGAGAAAAGAAAGGCTCCAACAGCTCAAATCTACAAAGGATTCATGAAGTTTCATCCAACAATAACATGTTTGCCTTCCACAGTGTGCTGTTAGACACCACTGTACCTCTGCCATTTCAAAAAGAGGAGCTTGGGAACATTTTGGCTCCAAACACTTTGTGTTTAAGTTCTTTGTTTTCTTTGTGAAGCCGACAACATCTGGAGCTTTGTGACTCATAGAAACATCATTTTGTTCTTTCGATGACAGCAGATTGGGACTGAATAATCAATCACTATCAAACCAATAAAGACAAACATGCTGATTTTACAGGAACTTTGTTGGAGAAGCTGCAAAGACATGAAACTGGTGGAGATCCCAAACCAGTTGATAGTGCTGGTTATTCCAAATAAAGCTGTTTCCCTTTGAGATGAAATGACTTTCTGTCCTGATATATAATAAAGATGTTGTTGTTTTTGAGCCCCTGTATTAAAAGTAGTTTAAAGTCAGCTTGAGTTTGATGTCTTTATGTCAAAGCTGCTCATGATGTTGAGCTGCTGATGGAATAAAAACAATATAAAAGCATGTAGTCCAGACTTAAATGTAGCCTGTTGTTAGCTGAGGTCCACACACAGTGTTTGACAGTGTAAAGTGTGTGAAAGGGCTGCTGGTGGAGCTCACTAGGATGAGCAGGTGACCACAAGGTGGAGAGCAGCTGGCCTGGCTTTGACCCGGGCCACGCCCCCTTTCTCTCTGCTTTGCTGTCACTTATCTTCACTGCTCTGTCCAATAAAGCTGAAAAAGGCCCCGAATCAAAGAAATCTGCTGCAGCCTCTGAAACGTCTTCTGTTTCCTTCCCGACGGCTTTTTCACCGTCAGCCCATCAGACAGTCCAGCAGCATTTATGATGATGTCATGATGTTGAAGAGGCTGCTACGGTGGCCTCCCATGACCCCCAGCCTCATCACAGCTGAGATGCAGACATTTGAAAACATTCAGCAGACAACTGAATAACAGTCCAACACAACAGTCTGTGTGCAGACACACACTGACCTTTCATATAGTCAAACACAGCTGGTTGAGTCATTTCTCTGTGAGTCTAAAGTGAATCTAGTATTTGAAAGTCCACTTCCTGTATTTGTTGTTGAAGACTTCTTCAGCTTCTTCTCAAGGACATCAGCTGCTTGTTTGGCAGCAGAGGCAGTTAAGAAGCTTCCTGAAAAACACTGAACAGTGAGTTCACTGTGGCATATGACAGATTCAGCTTTCTGTGTGCAAATGTGTCTGTGTCGACCTTTCAAATGCTGTTGAATCCAAAACATCAGCGGCTCCTCGGCTGCTCACTTCATGCACTTCTGTCTGTGTGACAGTCCAATGACATCACAGCTGTTTCCAGCCCCAGTGTCTCAGGACTGGACACCTTTAAACATGTCGAGGATCAAACAGCGTCCAGCTAAACGCACATGAAACTATCAGAGCTGACAATCATTCCAATAACATCTAATGGTTCATGTATGTAGACACAGGACTACAAGGAAATGGCTCTCAGCATCTGGCTGTGGGAACACATGAGTCCCTGTTTGTGTTCAGATTGTGTGCATGTTTTAGACGTGTGTCACATGTAGAAACACAACAATCCCACAATGACACACAGATGTGTTTGACACAGCTGTGCAGCTGTAAGTTGTTTCTAATGATTCATTGAAGCTCTTCTAACATTCTGGAGACGATCAGTACATGAATCTGTTCAACACGACAACAATTTGACTTCAGTGTGAACGTTTGCATTAAATAACCTTCTTCATCCAGCTGACAGCATCTTCATCCTATGATGTGAACAGTTCCTCCTGTTGATGACAAACCTCTGACAGGATCTGCTTGAGGAGCTTTTTCATGTGCAGCTCTCTGAGCTCAGGGCTGAGCTGCTGTTTCATCTTTAAGAGCTGCTGCCTCCTCGCCGGACTTGTTCTCCTCTTCTTCTCCTAATGACACCATTTCTGCTTCATATTAAATTCAATAAAGATGCTGACATGTATCTGTAGCAACAACATCATTGAATCTAGAACAACTGGAGCCAAACCAGTGGCTCTGCTGGGATCACTGGTGAGCCAACACTTCCTTGTTGATGCAGATTTCAGGGCTTCCTTTTGCTCCTCCGTTATAACTGTTCTCTCTTCTCAACACATGATGACACAAAGGAATCAGCAGTGACAAAGATGATGCTGAAGAGAAGCACACACTTCACACATATAACAGACCAGTGCAGTTACACACACCTCTGCTCGACATCAGGCCTCAAACAAAGACACAAAACACTAACTTGACTCTAAACAGAAGAAACGAGCAGCTGTTTCTGTTCTGTGCTTATTTATATTTGACACACATGCTTCTCTTTGTGCAAACACACATCGCACTATAAGGGTAACCTCGCACACAATGATTGGACAGCACAGTGATGATGCTGGGAGATCCTATACGCAGCAACACAGAAACACTGAGAACTTTAAACAATGATGGAAAGTGTTATAAATGACTTGTTGGCCTCTGATCTGTCACAAACAGCTGAAACGTGTCTCTCATGAGTCACATGAAGGTTTTTGACAGAAAGGACAAAAAGTAGCTGCAGTCAGTTTGTGTCATTTTTATATTTATTCATCTGGGAGAAAAATCTGAGGGACATTAAAATGTGTTTTCAACAGAGACAAGAACATGAATATAACAGAACAGGTAAATGAACATGTTTCAAGTAAACAGCTGGACTGATCAGGTCCAAACACAGAGTGATAAACTTGTCAAACAGCTGTCATATCTTTATATAGAAGCTCTTTATAAATGCTGCTCACTGCAGTCTGTTTACTAATAATGTCAAAGTGTTAGAAACACAGAAACATCAGAATGGTCTTTGTTCACAGAAACCTGTCTGGGATCCTTTGTTGTTCTTTTGATGCAGAGTTACATTATAAATATAAAGAGTTATTTCAGAGTCTCATCAGTTTTCCTGCATGTCTTTATTTAACACATCAGCAGGGCTGAAGCTCTCATGTTAAACACACACTGATCTATGGACACGTTCATGTGTTTCTAACAGAACCAGGCTGTTATCAGCCTGCACTAACATTATGTCACACACACTGAATGTAACAGTGACAGTTTACATCATCACACAATCAGCTGTGATTGTTTCACTGTCATCAAACGAGTCAACAGGAAGTAGAATCAATAGAAACCAATCATTTACTGACAGCATGTCTGATGGAAATAAGTGCAGATTATGTATGAAGTCTAACTGCACACAGTAACTGTGTTACAATAAGGACTTAACAGCGCCCTCTGCTGGAGTGTTTCAGTACTGCGTTAACTACAATACACCACCTCCTCCTCACACCACCTGCTACAGCTCTACTCTTCTATGACTACAGTCATCCACAGCACTGATGTGAGGTCACATGGTTCATATGTAAGGAGCACAGCTGACCTCAGGTCAGTTTAATGACTGTGAGCAGCAGCTGTGTTATTGTCACTGTGACAGGGAGACACTCTCAGACACAGCGCTCATGTCAGCTTGTTCTCATGCAGGAGGATCAGGAGCTCCATGTTTGTCTTTCTGTTTGAATCATGATGTGTTTGTGCCATCAGAGTCTGTCATGAGTACTCAGGGTTTCACAGCAGCTCTTCTGGATGCTGACGAGGACTCCAACCTCATGTTTCACCTCTCTGAGCTTCTGATGTCTGTGAACACTCGTGTTTCTTCTCTGGGCTCATCTGGACAAAAACACCTTTCTGTGTTTGGCTGCAGCCTCATTCTGACTGACAGGAAGTGTGTTATCCATGAGCTGCACTTCTGTGAGGAAGTTTCCTGCTGTGTTTCCTGTCTGTGGACAAACACGAGTGTTCCAGCTGAGGACTTGGTTCCTTCCACCTGTCCATACAGGACATCACGCTGTCTGCAGCTCTGTAAATGCAGCTCCAGGTCCTTCCACGTGCTGCTCTGTATTTGTGCAGTTTGTAGTGTGTCCTGGGAAACGTAGCACACATGGTGTTCTTCTGCTGTTTCCTCCTTTCACTGAGTGTGAAACACTGACGCTGTGCTGTTGTTCACAGAGGGGAGCTGATTCTAGCTGCAGCTGGACTCTGTCATCTAACTGAATGTGTTGGTGCTGATCACGGGGCTCTGAGGGGGGAGCAGCAGGAGGACTCTGGATGCTGACGTCAGTGTATCTGTGGAAGCTCCCACAGCGTGTCTGTCATTCAATATTGTGCTGTATATTGTATCTATGCAAAGATGAACAGACTGTGTGTTCACTGGTCTCTGTGCTGCAGCTCTGATGTCACCATCACTCCCTCCTCCACCCTCAGCAGTCCCAGCATGCTGCTGTGGTGCACCCCACCCTCACTCTACACCTGAGCCACAGACCACACCCTCCACCTCAATATACACCACAGTTTTCTCTGCTGTGGAAATGAGATCAGGAGGAAATCATCATTATTATTATTTAATAAACGCTCACATTAATGTGGGCTTATTTGTTTCATATTAGAAACATTAGTTGAGTGTTTTTAGTATAAAATGGTCAAAGTCCCTCTTTTTGCTCCTCCCCTCACCTGTGGATGGGCGGTGCTGTTACCGTGGTGACAGCTTGGATGTGTTTCAGTCCTGCCTGGTTATCACTGCAGGAATCTTTCACATTTATTACAGGTAATAACTCTGATTTTTCTGTGTATTATGAGCCAAATGTATCCTGATACACACAGAGATGGATGAGCAGAGGTTGTTTTTGCAGTTTATGTAGTTACTATGGACTTAATGCATACATATTATTAAAATTAGGGCTATAACAGTTGTATTGATGTATAGCAACTTGAAATGCTCCCACAAATGGCTCCACAGCATGTAAAAATATAACAAAAGCTCTGGCGGACTTGGTTCTGTGGTCAGTCTTAAAGGGTGAAGTTAAACTCTGTAATCTTCACTGTGTCACAGAGTTCAGTGAGTCCCGTTATTCACAGTATCAATCAGATCATCAGAGAACAGCTGATCAGCAATCAGTGGTGCCAACAGCGCCTCCTGTGGTGAGAGGATGCAATAATGCAATGTAGCATTTTTCCACTCAACACTTGCAGTCATGGAAACTGTCTGTTGGATCTGTGTGACGTTGCTTTCTTGGTTAGAGTTCCTCACAAATGTCCAGATGATTCTTCTAATGAGGCGTCGACCATGTTTGCAGCTCTTTGGAAGAAAACGTCGCCCTTTGCCATCCTTACTTTTCTTTGACTTCTTCAAATGCAGCTGAACTCCAGCTGGTATTTTCTTGGACTTTGCAGCTGTTTCTGGTCATCAGTTCATTCCTGCAAACCTCTGAAGCTGAACAACAATGATGCTGCATTGCTGGCTGATCCCAAAAGGTTGATTCTGTTCATCTGGACGTTTTCAGAAACGTTTGCTCACTGATCAGGTGACTTCTTCAGTCTCAGCTGACTGCAGCTTTACAAGCTTACAAACAGCACATTTGCACAATGACTGAAAGCAGCAGCACCTGATATATATGATACTAATATAATACATATACATATATAATCCATACTAATGATGAAGGAACTGAGCTCACAGTCCATTGTTCATTCAGTGAACTACTCAGTTTATTTTGGGCCTCAGAAATGCTCACTCTGTTTGTACATCACTGTCAGCAATAGACTCATTCTGCTGTGTGGACAGGAACACATGTGACATCACTTCCTGTTTGTTTGTGACTGAAGAAGTTTACAAGGAATCATTTAGAAGAGTTTCAAACATCAACTGATTGAATCCATGAATCTGAAAACGTGTTTGTGAGTGAAAGAGACAGACATGTACAGACTGAACTATCTGTTCAACAGTCAGAGTGTTTCTGTAACAGGAGACACTCTTTACACTCCACTCAGCACAGGGACACTGAGGCACCAGACCAGACCATAAACCCAGGATAAAGAGTTTGAGTGAATGTGGTGTTGAAGGTGTGGAGGTGGATCAGAGTGTCAGAGGAGACTCTGTAGAAGGACAGAGTGCCAGCAGGACAGTCCACATACACTGCTGCTCTGTTAGAGACAGAGGAGGAGGAGGAGGAGGAGGAGATGGATGTGTGTCTGTTATTGTGCCTGACATAACGAGGACCATTATTATAGCACTCCAGACTCCAGGACTGATCATTTTCTCCAAACACACAGTCTCTGTCTCCTTTCCTTCTGATGCTTCTGTAACTCACTGATATATAAACGCTTCCTCTCCACTCGACCTCCCAGTAACAGCGACCAGTCAGACCATTTCTACACAGCAGCTGAGCCCAGTAATCAAATCTGTCTGGATGATCAGGATATGACTGAACCTTCGTCACACGTGTCACCTTCCTGTTGTTGTCAGACAGTTGGAGCTTTGTGTTCACTGTGTTTGTGTCGATTGTGAGTTGACAGGAATCTGATGGAGAGAACAAACACAATCCAGCTGCAGTTATTGATCCATCATCTGTTCATTAATTGACACTTTGATGATGACTCCTGACATGATGAAGATGGTTGAATGTGTGCTGCTTTGTTTTCATGAATCCCATTAAAAACACACTTACACTTCCTCAGACCTGGTCTCAACCATCGGACTCCAGCAGGCTCCACCCTGAAAGGAGGAGGGGGGTCAGAGCAGCACAGTCAGCATGCACACATGGACATTACATGGCTCTCACACACACACTGTTACACACTGAGCTCAAAGCTCGGCTCCACTGTTTTATTCAAAGAAATCTACATTTATTTATCAGCACATTTAAAAACAGCTTGAGCCAAAGTGCTGCACAGAGTAGAGAGAAAATAGGAAACATACACAGTAATGACTATAAAGACTGGTCAGGATTGAAAGCTACAGAGTACAAATGTGTTTCCAACCGGCTTTTAAAAATGTCCAGTGTTGGTGACGACCTGATGTGAAGGGCGACTGTTCCAGAGTTTGGCTGCAGCCATCGATAAAGCTCACCTCTGTTTTTACGTCTAGTTCTGGTCAGAAGCTGCTTATCTGCAGACCTGAGGGCTCCACTTGGATTCTTTTGTTAAAGAGAGATAAGATGGAGCCAATCCATTCACAGATTTAAAGACAACCAGATCTGGAAGTGGATTCTACCACGTACTGGTAACCAGTGGAAAAAGCTGGTGATGGGTCGTCTAGCACAGACCCACCGCTGGAACCAGACAATTGATGAGGGAGAGAACTGTGACAGCGCCGTTCCTTCACTTGACCTCAGTCGCTCTCGTCTGCTCCCTCGTAACACTGCTCTTTATTGAGCTTACATGAATATGCACAAGTTCATTATGACGTCTTACACAGGTATGAACAAAGAGTACCAGTCTGTGCATAGTGTGTGTGTGTGTGTGTGTGTGTGTGTGTGTGTGTGTGTCTGTGTGTGTGTGTCTGTGTGTGTGTGTGTGTGTGTGTCTGTGTGTCTGTGTGTGTGTGTCTGTGTGTGTGTGTGTGTGAGTGTGTGTGAGTGTGTGTGTGTGTGTCTGTGTGTGTCTGTGTGTGTCTGTGTCTGTGTGTGTGTGTCTGTGTGTGTGTGTGTGTGTGTGTGTGTGTGTGTGTGTGTGTCTGTGTGTGTGTGTCTGTGTGTGTGTGTGTGTGTGTGTGTGTGTGTGTGTGAGTGCGTCTATGTGGTATGGATTGACATTTGACCTGCGCTGTACCTGGGCTCCGGGGACATTTCGACTTTTTGCTGTGTATTCATGTGTCCCCCTAAAACATGACTTGTAAATGCATTTTTAAGTGTCTAAATAATAATTTTTTCTACTTCTTATGAGGTCATTATTTATCTTTTGACCTGTATTTGCTTAAACTGTAGTGTAAATTCATTTATTAAACTATAATTAAAAGATTTTCTGATTTTCTTAAAAGTCCACCTATACCCCTCACCTGATTTTTGTGTATTCCAGTGTATTGCACAGCGACGTTTCGAGTTAGAGTGGATGTGTGTAGGTACTGCAATTTAATACACATTTTCAATACACACGGCCGGAAGTCATTGTGATTGGTAGGCTATATATATAGGCGGTACCTACAGGAAACGGCGCCACAACTTTCGCGCGCGTGCCCTTTAACAAGTGTATGTCGACGGCAATACGAAGACGGATTAAAAACACAAAGGTAAGCCTTTTTTAATGTAAAATGCACCATGACTTTAATACTATATGAAATTATAGGTGCACAGGCCTATATTAAACTGGTTTAATTTATGCTTTATGGACTGTTAGTGAGTCTTTGAAGAAGTAAAACGGCCCCAGCGTTTGTCATTGAGTAAATAAAATAGGGCTGACGACTAACCGCGTCAACGCGATAAAGCGGGCTAACCCGTGTTAGGATTTACTCGGTGTTAAAGCATTATTGTGGCTTAAACGTGTTAATGCCGACATCGCGACTAACGCGATTAACAATTAAACCAGCGCAGTCTGAGTCAAAATCCCTGATGTCGCTGTTAGCTAATTTCGGGCAGTTTGTCCAATGTCTGTCATTCTGCTGACAGCCCTAAAATAAAAGCAAGGGTATAAGTGTATTTAGTCGTGTATTTATTTATATGCCTGAAGAAAAAACTTCTTACAGTTTTGATGCCTAAGCTTTCTCAGTACTTGTATCACTCTCTGCAGTCGCCATTACAGAAATGTCACATGTCGCCATTTTGAGTACTAGGCCTTTAACATTTTAAAAGAAGGCATAAATTAGCACTATGAATAAGTCAGCTGTGTTTATGCTGTAAACTACACTACTGCTAGTTCTGCTACTACTGATGATGATGACAATGATGACGATAATCGTAATACTTTATATGCTTTGGTAATACAGCCAATCGTACAGGAGAACATGCGAAGGAGACGCATTCCTCCACGGGAGGATGCAGTCTGTCATGTTTCTGCTGGAAGGGACAAACTGGGACTTGATATCCACTACATAAATGCCTTCAAAGGTAAGTTGGTCTTTAGTTTGGATTAGATTTGGAGTTTGTCACTTTGTCTTTTGTCACTCACTTGGTATGCCTCTGCAATTCAGGTCGGGGCATTTTCACGACTGTTCCATTCCAAAAAGGAGACTTTCTTTTGGAATACAGAGGTAAACTCATAACAAAAGAAGAATGTGAGCGGAGACACAGAGTTTATCATGACAGCCTGAAGGTGTTCATGTTTGAATTCAAGTTTGATGGAAAACTCTGGTGGTGCGTATTATATCAGTGTAGTTTGATTAAGATTAAATGACACATTGCTTTTGATTTATGAAAAAAAAAAGCTTCCTAACTAACTAGTTAAGCTAATACTTTTTTGCCTAACCCCACAGTGTGGATGCATCTCAAGAAGATGGGTCATTAGGCAGACTTGTCAACGACAACCACATCAGTCCAAGTGCTAAGATGAAAATATTAAATATCAATGGAAAGCCCCATCTATGCTTATTTGCAAGCAGAGACATAAGTCCAGGCGAAGAAATAGACTATAATTATGGTGACTCGGATTGGCTCTGGAGATGCAAGGTATTTCTACAATTGTACTTTTTGGAACTGATAAATTGCATACCCTAAGCCATTTTTACATTTGTACCTACTCAAATTGGCTTAACGTGACTTAGGGCATCTAGTTTTTCACTGAAATTGAGTATCACCTACTGTGCCTGGGGTAACTATAGCAATGCAGCCGAGCATCCAGTGATATAAATGCCACAGCAAGCATGGACGTCAAGGTGACAAAATGCCTGCTGCTCAGTCTATACTTTAGTGTTCAATTCAGGGATCACGCTGTTAATTTTGGTCGCTATTTCAAACATTTCAGAGTTTCAAAAATGATGGCTTGGATTTTCACGAAGGAGGCGCACTCATAACTTATCGAGTGACACCATTGACCAGCCACCTGGTGGCATTCAGTCTATGTCAAATTTTCTGATCACTTTGGATCACTTGGAACCTTGGTGCAGTAGTTACTGAAAAACTACATGGTACTATAACCTACTGGAAAAACAGGGGTAGGTACTAATGGAAAACAGGCAATTGTGATGGCTGCCACATCAAAGCCCTCTAAAAGCACTAAAAAAATATCAGCAGGTATGCAGAAATAAAAAATGGCTTTCGGTTTCTAAATTTTAACAGTGATTGATGTGATTCTACACAGCAAAATCTCCAGTGTTAAATTAACACTGGAGAGTGTCTATAAGGGTCCACACCTCTGAGTGTTAAATACAACACTGTTGAGTGTTAAATTAACACTTTTGACAGTGTTATATGTTTAAAAGTAACCTAGTCAGTTTTGAAGATTAACAATGGCTAACACTGAGCAGTGCTGATTTTCTAACACTGGAAAATAACTCAAAATGTTAGAAATATTCCAGTGTTAGAAAATCAGCACTGCTCAGTGTTAGTCTTTGTTAATCTTCAAAACTGACTAGGTTACTTTTAAACATATAACACTGTCAAAAGTGTTAATTCAACACTCAACAGTGTTGTGTGGACCCATATAGACACTCTCTAGTGTTAATTTAACACTGGAGATTTTGCTGTGTAGCCTCTTTAGTTAGATTCATTTTAAATTTTGTCCCTTGAAGATAAATGGGCCCTAGTGACAGTTCGTTGCTGCTACAGGTGATTGTTTTACTCCTTTAGCAATGGCTTAAAAAATAAAGAAATCACACTGACTATTTGTCTCTTAATCATAGGGCCTTAAATTCTCTATACATGACAGTGAATATTTTAAAGACAATAGCTTGAAACTTATCTTTCTCATACAGTTTATTTAATGTTTCAAAAGCCTCTTCAAAAATGCACTGTATATTCATTTTCTATCTGTTACACACGAAGACGGAGACCAGCCAGATTCAGAAGACTGTGAGCTGCCTAAAGCCGCAACCAAACAGCTTTCCAAACAATGATCTGGACCTGAAACATCCAGAGCCTGAAAGGGTAAATATAATCCAGTGTACCACTTAATGAACTAATAATTTAATCTATCATCATTCTTTATGGATGCTGTGTGTGTGTGTGTTTGGCAGTCACCTGGGTGTGATGTGATTTACATGGACTGTGGCTTGTAGGTCCTTTTCATTGTTTCAAAGTGCAAGTCTGGATAACATCTGAGTGTGTGTGTGTGTGTGTGTGTTAACCACCCAAATGTGACTTAGGAGGACCACACTGTTATTGGGGGACTCCGTCAAAGTTTGCTTCATGGTGACATCACTCTGGTTTTAGGAGGGGTCTTCTCGTATGTCTTGACAGTTTGACCTACAGCATGCAGAGCTGACTGCATGTGCTTTGTTTCTATGTTGAAATTTTTTGAAACTCAGGCTTGAACATTAAGATAGATAGTACTATACAACTTCTTAACTTGTTTTAGGCACTTTTTACTGCTGTAATGCATGGGCTCTCTCTGGCTGTGTACTCTGGCTTCTTCCCACAGTCCAAAGATGTAGCTTATGGGGTTAGGTTAACTGGTGATTCAAAACTGCCCTTTGGTGTGAATGCAAATGCTTGTCCTTCCATGTTAGACTGGCGATCTGTCCAGGTTGTACTGCCCTATGGTAGCTGGTATAGGCCCCAAAACTGCTACCCCACAATCCTGATAAGGATAAGTGGAAGAGGATGGATGATTGCAAAGGAATCAGTTGTTAATTATTGTAGCCAGTATTTTTTTTCAGAAGAAAACATTTCTTCAGTGGAAAGCCCCCCCCCCCCACACACACACACACACACATGCAAATTAAAGACAGAAGCACAGGACTGCCCAGTACAGTTGCAAGAAGAGCACTTGGTCTAATCTTTGTGCCATCTTTTCTTTGTTGCAGGATCTTGATGAAGAAATGCCTCAGCAAGGCTCAGAAGCCATGCATTCTTCTTCAGTGCAAGATTTTGAAGAGGTAACATTGACCTAGGACAGATTTTAATGAATGTTTCTCATGCACGATGTGTACCTTACGCTATTTGCCGATAGTGAAATGGTCTATTCATCCTCTTGAGTGATGCATTTTTAGTAACTGTCAGATTACTGTTCTTTTGTCTTCATTCTCTATCTGTTACACACGAAGACTGAGACCAGCCAGATTCAGAAGACTGTGAGCTGCCTAAAGCCGCAACCAAACAGCTTTCCAAACAATGATCTGGACCTGAAACATCCAGAGCCTGAAAGGGTAAATATAATCCAGTGTACCACTTAATGAACTAATAATTTAATCTATCATCATTCTTTATGGATGCTGTGTGTGTGTTTGTGTTTGGCAGTCACCTGGGTGTGATGTGATTTACATGGACTGTGGCTTGTAGGTCCTTTTCATTGTTTCAAAGTGCAAGTCTGGATAACATCTGAGTGTGTGTGTGTGTGTTAACCACCCAAATGTGACTTAGGAGGACCACACTGTTATTGGGAGACTCCGTCAAAGTTTGCTTCATGGTGACATCACTCTGGTTTTAGGAGGGGTCTTCTCGTATTTCTTGACAGTTTGACCTACAGCATGCAGAACTGACTACATGTGCTTTGTTTCTATGTGGTTTGAAACTCAGGCTTGAACATTAAGATAGATAGTACTATACAACTTAACTTGTTTTAGGCACTTTTTACTGCTGGTAGTGCATGGGCTCTCTCGCTGTGTACTCTGGCTTCTTCCCACAGTCCAAAGATGTAGCTTATGGGGTTAGGTTAACTGGTGATTCAAAACTGCCCTTTGGTGTGAATGCAAATGCTTGTCCTTCCATGTTAGACTGGTGATCTGTCCAGGTTGTACTGCCCTATGGTAGCTGGTATAGGCCCCAAAACTGCTACCCCACAATCCTGATAAGGATAAGTGGAAGAGGATGGATGATTGCAAAGGAATCAGTTGTTAACTATTGTAGCCAGTATTTTTTTCAGAAGAAAACATTTCTTGAGTGGAAAGCCCCCCCCCACACACACACACACACATGCAAATTAAAGACAGAAGCACAGGCCTGCCCAGTACAGTTGCAAGAAGAGCACTTGGTCTAATCTTTGTGCCATCTTTTCTTTGTTGCAGGATCTTGATGAAGAAATGCCTCAGCAAGGCTCAGAAGCCATGCATTCTTCTTCAGTGCAAGATTTTGAAGAGGTAACATTGACCTAGGACAGATTTTAATGAATGTTTCTCATGCACGATGTGTACCTTACGCTATTTGCCGATAGTGAAATGGTCTATTCATCCTCTTGAGTGATGCATTTTTAGTAACTGTCAGATTACTGTTCTTTTGTCTTCATTCTCTATCTGTTACACACGAAGACTGAGACCAGCCAGATTCAGAAGACTGTGAGCTGCCTAAAGCCACAACCAAACAGCTTTCCAAACAATGATCTGGACCTGAAACATCCAGAGCCTGAAAGGGTAAATATAATCCAGTGTACCACTTAATGAACTAATAATTTAATCTATCATCATTCTTTATGGATGCTGTGTGTGTGTGTGTTTGGCAGTCACCTGGGTGTGATGTGATTTACATGGACCGTGGCTTGTAGGTCCTTTTCATTGTTTCAAAGTGCAAGTCTGGATAACATCTGAGTGTGTGTGTGTGTGTGTGTGTGTTAACCACCCAAATGTGACTTAGGAGGACCACACTGTTATTGGGGGACTCCGTCAAAGTTTGCTTCATGGTGACATCACTCTGGTTTTAGGAGGGGTCTTCTCGTATGTCTTGACAGTTTGACCTACAGCATGCAGAGCTGACTGCATGTGCTTTGTTTCTATGTTGAAATTTTTTGAAACTCAGGCTTGAACATTAAGATAGATAGTACTATACAACTTCTTAACTTGTTTTAGGCACTTTTTACTGCTGTAATGCATGGGCTCTCTCTGGCTGTGTACTCTGGCTTCTTCCCACAGTCCAAAGATGTAGCTTATGGGGTTAGGTTAACTGGTGATTCAAAACTGCCCTTTGGTGTGAATGCAAATGCTTGTCCTTCCATGTTAGACTGGCGATCTGTCCAGGTTGTACTGCCCTATGGTAGCTGGTATAGGCCCCAAAACTGCTACCCCACAATCCTGATAAGGATAAGTGGAAGAGGATGGATGATTGCAAAGGAATCAGTTGTTAATTATTGTAGCCAGTATTTTTTTCAGAAGAAAACATTTCTTGAGTGGAAAGCCCCCCCCCCCCACACACACACACACACACACACACACACACACATGCAAATTAAAGACAGAAGCACAGGACTGCCCAGTACAGTTGCAAGAAGAGCACTTGGTCTAATCTTTGTGCCATCTTTTCTTTGTTGCAGGATCTTGATGAAGAAATGCCTCAGCAAGGCTCAGAAGCCATGCATTCTTCTTCAGTGCAAGATTTTGAAGAGGTAACATTGACCTAGGACAGATTTTAATGAATGTTTCTCATGCACGATGTGTACCTTACGCTATTTGCCGATAGTGAAATGGTCTATTCATCCTCTTGAGTGATGCATTTTTAGTAACTGTCAGATTACTGTTCTTTTGTCTTCATTCTCTATCTGTTACACACGAAGACTGAGACCAGCCAGATTCAGAAGACTGTGAGCTGCCTAAAGCCACAACCAAACAGCTTTCCAAACAATGATCTGGACCTGAAACATCCAGAGCCTGAAAGGGTAAATATAATCCAGTGTACCACTTAATGAACTAATAATTTAATCTATCATCATTCTTTATGGATGCTGTGTGTGTGTGTGTTTGGCAGTCACCTGGGTGTGATGTGATTTACATGGACCGTGGCTTGTAGGTCCTTTTCATTGTTTCAAAGTGCAAGTCTGGATAACATCTGAGTGTGTGTGTGTGTGTGTGTGTGTTAACCACCCAAATGTGACTTAGGAGGACCACACTGTTATTGGGGGACTCCGTCAAAGTTTGCTTCATGGTGACATCACTCTGGTTTTAGGAGGGGTCTTCTCGTATGTCTTGACAGTTTGACCTACAGCATGCAGAACTGACTACATGTGCTTTGTTTCTATGTGGTTTGAAACTCAGGCTTGAACATTAAGATAGATAGTACTATACAACTTAACTTGTTTTAGGCACTTTTTACTGCTGGTAGTGCATGGGCTCTCTCGCTGTGTACTCTGGCTTCTTCCCACAGTCCAAAGATGTAGCTTATGGGGTT
>NC_138941.1:1915000-2027500 GCF_965226115.1 Aulonocara stuartgranti | reverse complement strand
GGTGTGAATGCAAATGCTTGTCCTTCCATGTTAGACTGGTGATCTGTCCAGGTTGTACTGCCCTATGGTAGCTGGTATAGGCCCCAAAACTGCTACCCCACAATCCTGATAAGGATAAGTGGAAGAGGGTGGATGATTGCAAAGGAATCAGTTGTTAACTATTGTAGCCAGTATTTTTTTCAGAAGAAAACATTTCTTGAGTGAAAAGCCCCCCCCCACACACACACACACACACATGCAAATTAAAGACAGAAGCACAGGCCTGCCCAGTACAGTTGCAAGAAGAGCACTTGGTCTAATCTTTGTGCCATCTTTTCTTTGTTGCAGGATCTTGATGAAGAAATGCCTCAGCAAGGCTCAGAAGCCATGCATTCTTCTTCAGTGCAAGATTTTGAAGAGGTAACATTGACCTAGGACAGATTTTAATGAATGTTTCTCATGCACGATGTGTACCTTACGCTATTTGCCGATAGTGAAATGGTCTATTCATCCTCTTGAGTGATGCATTTTTAGTAACTGTCAGATTACTGTTCTTTTGTCTTCATTCTCTATCTGTTACACACGAAGACTGAGACCAGCCAGATTCAGAAGACTGTGAGCTGCCTAAAGCCGCAACCAAACAGCTTTCCAAACAATGATCTGGACCTGAAACATCCAGAGCCTGAAAGGGTAAATATAATCCAGTGTACCACTTAATGAACTAATAATTTAATCTATCATCATTCTTTATGGATGCTGTGTGTGTGTGTGTGTGTTTGGCAGTCACCTGGGTGTGATGTGATTTACATGGACGAAGTTTATTAGTTGATATCTGCAACTGAATTGAAAACACACCTTTCCAACTGTCCAAAACAAATAAATGTTGCAATATTTTGCTAACAGTGTCACAATCATCGTCTGGTGTGCACAACAATATCATCTTTGGACAAGTGCATTCAGTGTGTGGGACCGGTTTCCTCCCTCAAGTGGCTTGGCTTTAAGTGCAAAGGTGAGACATTTAGTGAATAGGTACAGTGTATAGTAAAAAGCATTAATAGAGTTCAACAAGTTAAGACGTGCTGAAATGAACACTGCTCCCTTTTTAATTAATGGGTGGTCACGTCTAATTAAAGAAATGCAGTATTACCTCATTGGTGCAGGACCTTGTAAAAATGGTATACTTGGGATTGTCCTCAATTCCCCATTCCATAACATAAACTGCTCAAAATAATAAAGGGAACACTTAAACAATGCGATGTTACTCCAAGTCAGTCACACTTCTGTGAAATCAAACTGTTCACTTAGGAAGTAACACTGACAACCAGTTTCACATGCTGTTTTGCAAATAGAGTAGACAACAAGTGGAAATTATAGTCAATTCACCATAATAAAGGACTGGTTCTGCAGGTGGTGACCACAGACCACTTCTCAGCACCTATGCTTTCTGGCTGATGTTATGGTCACTTTTGAATGCTGGCGGTGATTTCATTTTAGTGGTAGCATGAGACAGTCTACAACCCACACAAGGGGCTCAGGTAGTGCAGCTCATCTAGCGTAGCACATCAATGTGAGCTGTGGCAAGAAGGTTTGCTGTGTCTGTTAGTGTAGTGTCCAGAGCATGGAGGTGCTACCTGGATGTGGAGTAGGCCATAGGAGGGCAACAACCCAGCAGCAGGACCGCTACCTCCACCTTTGTGCAAGGAGGAACAAGAGGAGCCCTGCAAAATGACCTCAAACAGGCCACAAATGTGCATCTGTCTGCTCAAATGGTCAGAAACTGACTTCATGAGGGTGGCTTGAGGGTCCAGCATCCACAGGTGGGGATTGAGCTTGCAGTCCAACACCATGCAGGATGTTTGGCATTTGCCAGAAAACACAAAGTTTGGCAACTTCAGCACGGGCACCCTATGCTCCTCACAGCTGAAAGGAGGTTCAAACTGAGCACGTGACAGTCTGGAGATGCCGTGGGGAATGTTCTGCTGCCTGCAACATCCTCCAGCATGATCATATTGGCAGTGGGTCAGTAATGGTGAGGGGTGGCATTTCTGTGCCTGCCAGAGAGCCTGACTGTCATTGGGTAACAAGATGAGGTCCTCGGACCCTTTGTGAGACCACATGCTGGTGCATTTGGCCCTGGGGTCCACCTAATGCGAGACGACACTGGGCCTCATGTGGCTGGAGTATGTCAGCAGTTCCTCCATGACAAAGGCATTGATGCTATGGACTGGCCCGCCTGTTCCCCAGACCTGAATCCAATTGAGCACATCTGGGACATCATGTCTCACTCCATCCACCACAAACTGTCCAGGGGTTGGCAGATGCTTTAGTCCAGGTCTTGGAGGAGATCCTTCAGGAGACCATCCGCCACCTCATCCCGAGCATGCCCAGGCATTGTAGGGAAGTCGTACAGGCATCTGGAGGCCACACACATTCAACTACACACTTTCATGCCACTCAACTACCTAAAGAACAAAGTATTTAATAAGAATAATTCCTTCATTCACATCTGGGATGTCCTTTTTTGGGGGGGGGAGGGGGATTAGCAGTGTATGTGTAGTCATTAAAATATCCTTAATGTGAACAGTTTTTTTTTTTTTTTTTTTTTCAGCATTTGACATTACTGCAATGCTTTGACAAAAAACTACTTCACTTAAATAGAACTGCAAAGCTAAATTAAGTCTATCAAAATGTGTTTCAGTTTGTTTAGGGGTCTGGCACAAATCTTGCCTTGCAAAATTGGCAAATCAGAATTGCCACCAGTCAACACAGGTGTGTATCCCATTCATATTTGGCTTGACTTTTTTTCAGTTTATTTTTTACCTGTCTAAAGTATTGATCAATTAAAAAAACTTTTGTTCTTACATTCCAGAAAGAAGAAATTTCTGAATATTCAGGGGAGGATGGATTGCCACATTCAGTTCTGGATCAAATATCAAGCGATGATGATGGCAACCACAGCATATCAGAAGAAGAATATGTGCCAGATTCAGAGTCATATGATGAAGATTCAGATGAAGACATCTCATTATTGCCAAGCACATCAAAAGGTCTGCTATGCCAAGATGACATCTCCAAAGCGCATGAACAATCAGATTCAACGAATTTAATCCACAACTTGACAAAGGACAAGCCACAAGATAAAAGTGAGCTTTGCGAAACTGAATCAGAAAAAATGACTTTAAGTAAAAGAAATTACTGCTATTTTTGTGGCAAACCACAAGCTAAAATTTCCCGCCACCTGAAAACGCACAAAACGGCTCCTGATGTTGTGCATGCATTTTCCCTGCCTAGAGACTCAAACGAGCGTAAAAGACTGTTAGAGAAATTGAGAAATAAGGGAAATTTTAAGCATAATGCTGCAGTTTTGCATGGTGGAGTGGGACCACTGAAAGTGAAGAGAAGACCCAAGATTAAAGCAGTAGAGGGAAAGTTTGCTCATTGCTTTTATTGTCAAGGGATGTATGTTCGCAAGGATCTTTGGAGACATGTCCGCAGATGTCCTAACAAACCAAAAGATGACACGGATAAAGAACCTGGAAGAACCAAAGTACTCGGCCTGGCTTTAACTCTGGAGTCTCAGTGTTATCCGCAGGTGTCAAGTGGAGTCTGGAAGGTTCTTGCTGTTATGAAACAAGATGAGATTGCCTCAGCTGTGCGAAATGACTTTACTGTTATTCAGTTTGCCCAGTCCCTCTACAATAAACATGGACAAGACCCTACAAAGTATGATTATATACGACAGAAGCTTCGTGAAGCGGGACGTTTGTTGTTGTGTCTGCGCACAGAATTCTCAGTGCATAACATGGAAGAAGCTATTAAGCCTGCTAATTTCCAGAGAGTTGTGCAAGCAGTAAAGAAAGTTTCAGGTTTTGATGAAGAGACACTGTCATACAAAACTCCAAGCCTTGCGCTGAAACTGGGACATACACTGCATAAAATGTCTGACATTATCCATTGTCGTGCCCTCATGACAGAGGATGAAGCCCTAATCAAGTCCACTGATGCGTTCAAGAAGTTGTATGTCTCCAAATGGTCTGAGATGGTGTCTCACCGTGCCTTGAACACATTGAGTGAGGCAAAGTTTAACAAGCCATCAACATTGCCCTTTACAGAAGATGTTCGGATTCTCCATCACTACCTTCAAAAATCTGCAGAAAGTGCCTTTTGCAGCTTGGAGAACGAAGCCACAGCTCAGAATTATGCCCAACTTGCACAAGTTACACTCTCACAAATCATTGTGTTCAACCGAAGACGTTCTGGAGAGGTTTCAAAGATGCGCCTCAAAAGTTTTCTTGAAAGAGACAAAACAGCACTCCACACAGATGTTGCCATGGGGCTCTCAGAAATGGAACAGAGACTCTGTAACTATTTCTGTAGAATAGAAATAATGGGAAAAAGGGACAGAAATGTTCCAGTTCTGCTAACACCAAGCATGCTGGATGCTCTGTCACTACTGGTTAGTAGGAGGCCTGACTGTGGTATTTGTGCCACTAATATCTACCTCTTTGCAAGACCCCGATCAATGAGTCATTACAGAGGAATGGACTCCTTGCGTGTTCATGCACACCAGTGTGGAGCAAAGCAGCCTGAGTATCTAAGATCGACACAGCTCAGAAAACATGTTGCCACACTCTCACAAGTCCTTAATTTGAAAAACAACGAACTTGATCAGGTTGCAGATTTCCTGGGTCATGATATCCGCGTTCACCGCGAATTCTACAGATTACCAGTTCCCACAACACAGCTGGCCAAGATTTCCAAACTGCTTTTAACACTGGAAAAAGGACAACTTTCCCAGATCCAGGGGAAATCACTGGATGAGATCAAAATAGAAGGTTTGTATTGAAAGGAGCAAATATTAGGGCAGTAGTTGAATATTATGCTTTATCAACAGAATTAAAACCTAAAAGCACAGACCATTCTGTTAAATGTCCATGATTTAAGGTTCTTGAAGTCTATTGTTTCATCACTTTGCAACATTTGGCAAACTGCAGAGTGGTGGCCTTAAATAGTAAAACTATGTACTATAATTTCCAGTATTTGTTCTGTATTTTGTCATATCTCGTTGTTAATGTGAGGTTTTTGGGGGGTTTGTGTTTGGTTTTTTGGGGGGGTTTTCCCACAATTTCTCAGATGAAATTGCATTAAGTGATGCTGAAACAAAGGACAGTGAGAGTGAATCAGATGATGATGACACAGCACTCACAATGTTGGCGTGTGGCACCAGTGAGCCTGTACATGCAGTAGCTGATTCCACAAACACAGCGCAGCTCCAAGACACTGTAGATTGTGGTAAGTTACCACTAGCTTGGTTTCTGTGGATAAAATGTTTGTTACAAATATTAAAACTTAATCAAATTGTGTAATCAGCAGATGAAGGACCACTCACAATGCCTGCAGCAAGTGAGACTGCTGCTCCCTCTGAAGGTAAGGGGTGCAGTTGGTTCTCTAAGCTTATTATCGTTTCATCACTTTGCAACATATGGCAAACTGCAGAGTGGTGGCAAAAAGTCACTTGGATGAGTGACAAAATGTTTCTCCCACTGAAAACGTTACGTCCAGATTAACAGAATCAACGTTTTGGGATTTACTTACCTGGATGATTGAGCATGCATCAAGAGACTTTTATTCAACTTTTTATTCAGTCTTTTATTCACAGCGGAACACTAAATGTCTCATTTTAGAAATTTGATAAATTTTCAAAGAGAATTTTAGCTCGTTTTGATATTGATGGTAGCAACACATTTCAGAAGTTAGTACAGGGTAGCATCCATTCTTTTAACCACCAAATGTTTTTTGTTTTTTTTGTTTGGTTTTTTGTTTGTTTTAACTACTACTACTTTATATATCTTCCAGAGAAAAATGCTGCTCAATCCCACAATTCCCGAAGAGCTCCCAAAAACATGTGGTCCAAGGCTGAGGTTGCTGCAGTGATGAGGCATTTTAAAGACCACATAAACGAAGGGAAACTAGCCACCAAAAATGAATGCAGTCATTGCAAATTGGTAGAAGATCCGGTGTTGGCAGGAAGAACAGTTCAAAACATAAGAGATTTTGTAAGAAACAGAGGATTAACTGCAAAAAGGCAGAAAAAAATGAACTAAAATAACTGTTTAGAGAGCTGTGGTTTTACATCTTGGTCAGATTGCCAATTGTTGTTAACACTGATGTTCTGTTTAAAGAAAAAAAAGTTCTTGTTAAATACAGAAGTAGTTTGTATTTCATAATTTTTACATTTAATTTATTTAGGGTTTTTTTTGACGGGTTATATTTAAAATAAAAAATTATAAATGCATATTTTCTCCCCTTAATATTTACCTTTAAACTATTAAAATTCATTTTAAATGTTTTAAATTTTTCTGTTTTCTATATTTTTATATTTCTGTGGGAAGCGTGGGCATTTTTGTCCATAGATTTCTTTTTTTATTTATGGTTAAAATTAATGTTCAGATCCAAGAACACTAATAAAATGATGTTCCAGTAATCCTGTGTCCTGTCAGATGTGTATTCATGGTAATGATGAGCTATTTACATATTACATCATTGTCCCTTTAAAGACCCAATATTGTTTTTTTTGGACCTCATAAAACACATTGTTGTCAAGTGGACAATGTCTCCAGAAAACACAATAGAGTCTGGTTGGTGTGTATCAGTGTATCTAGACTTCTATAGGGAGTGTATGAGGTCTGAAGTGACCCAAATTTTTTTCAGATTTTTTCGAACACTTTAACCTCGCTCCCTTGGCTCTAAGTCCTTTCAAAAGGGTAGTCCACTTAAACCACCACCGGGCGGATTGACGTAGTATAGTCCCGCCATACCACATAGACCCGTATGTGTGTGTGTGTGTGTGTGTGTGTGTGTGTCTGTGTGTGTGTCTGTGTGTGTGTGTGTCTGTGTGTGTGTGTGTGTCTGTGTGTGTGTGTCTGTGTGTGTGCGTGTGTGTGTCTGTGTCTGTGTGTCTGTGTGTGTGTGTCTGTGTGTGTCTGTGTGTGTGTGTGTCTGTGTCTGTGTGTCTGTGTCTGTGTGTGTGTGTGTGTGTGTGTGTGTGTGTGTGTCTGTGTGTGTGTCTGTGTGTGTGTGTCTGTGTGTGTGTCTGTGTGTGTGTGTGTGTGTCTGTGTTCCAGATGTGACCCTGTGACCCCAAAGCTGGTGCTAAGAGTCCAGCGGTCCCCCTAACAAAGGGCTCTTATACTTAACCAGACACAGAGTAGGTGTCCTCCTACACCAGGGGTCTCAAACTCGTGGCCCGCGGGCCAATTGCGGCCCGCAGGACGATAGTTTTTGGCCCCACCTTAATATGAAAATGTAATGTTAGTTTGATAATGTATGACACTTTACAGTGTTGTGGGCGGAGCTGAATTAACCCACCAATCAGGGTGGGATATGGATCTCAGGGGACACCAGCCGGGCTTGATGCAAGCAGGGAAACATTTCTCAATGAGTCAAAGTTCCAGCAGCGTTGCCCTGGAGTGTTTCTTTCTTTCCTGTGCCTGGCTGGCTTCCTCCTTTCTATTGGGCAAACGCCGACATTCGCCCCAGCGCGCTGCGTTCACAACACTTCAAAAAAAGTTGTTTTTTTAAGTTGCTGCCCAGCGGGACATTATACGTATATAGATTTATACACACGTCAGTGGGATTTAAAGTTATTTTTCCACAGAGAGAGATCTCATATTAACTCTCACAGTGATGCGTAGGCGGCGGGATAAAAGAAAAGTCATGAACTCAATGCAGCCCAATTTAGTCTGCAGTCACATAGCGACACCTGTTCATCGGCAACAACAGTCCCCGGTAACCCGGACTAATTATAGGGTCGCACCGTAATTTGTGGCTCGATGTTTTTATTTGCATCACTCCGTTTGCATTGCAGCAAACATGAACATTACATATATTTCAATATAATGTAAAAGCAGTCAAAACAACTAACATCAGAAACAGCTGATGTTATTTGTTATATGTCACGGTGTCATTTCCGCTTCTTTCTCCTGTAACAACAGCCCGGCGCCGTGAGCAGTCGCCTTTTTTGCGCTCGCTATCCCTGCACTTTCTACCATCTGCAAACGCCACGGTGTTCGTGTCGTCATGAAAGACATGAACATCGAGCGTAAAAACAAAGGAGACTGCTACCGGCTTTTTATCTGCCGATCGCCGTGCTACGGTTGCAAGAAAAAGAAGCAGAAATGACGTTCTCTACGCGTTGAGACGTTCCCCGTCCGTCGGCTAAACGCTTGATTGAAACTTCAATGCGACAGTGACACCAAGTAGAATTATAAATGTCACATAGCCCCAAACATGTCTTTTTCAAAGCCTGCGGTGAAGAGAAAGGTTGGTGATGAGCACCGACAATTTCAGGAAAAGTGGGAAATGCAATATTTCTTTGTTGAGCACAGGGGCACCCCGACCTGTCTTATTTGCACAGAGAAAGTTGCGCTGCACAAGGAATACAATTTGAAACGTCATTACACAACTAGACATGCTGAGGTGGATGCAAAATACCAGGGAGACGAGAGAGCGAACCGGGTTGCCAGTCTTAAAACAGATCTACTGAGGCAGCAAGATTTCTCCAAGAAAGCAACCAAAGAGAATAATGCAGCAGTCGGAGCCACGTGGTTAGTGAGATGATTGCTAAAGCAGGGAAGCCATTCACAGAAGGTGCATTTGTCTAAAAGTGCATATTGCAGGCTGCAAATATAGTCTGTCCGGGAAAGAAAGGTCAGTTTAGCAACATCAGCCTTTCTGCCAACACCGCAGCAGATCGCATTTCTGACCTGTCAAGTGACATTTATGACCAACTGTGTGAGAAAGCCAAATGTTTCAGTGTATACTCAGTCGCTCTTGATGAGACCACAGACATCACCGACACTGCCCAGCTCCCAATGTATGTCCGTGGTGTTGATGACAGTTTTGAAGTGATGGAGGAGCTGCTCACAGTAATTCCAATGCATGGCCAGACCACCGCTCAGCAGATATTTACAAGCTGTGTGATGCCATTGAGAATGTTGGTTTGCCATGGAAGAGGTTTGTTGGAATAACAACAGATGGAGCGCCATCAATGACAGGGAGGAAACATGGACTGGTGGCACAAAACAAACTGGAAGAGGAAGGCGTGGAGGAGGCCATTGCTCTGCACTGCATCATCCATCAGCAGGTCCTTTGCAGCAAATGCCTGAAGTTTGACAATGTGATGTCTATTGTTGTGAAATGCATCAACCAAATCAGATCCAGGGGCTTAAAGCACCGAAGGTTCTGTGCTTTTTTAGAGGAAATGGAGTCAGAATATGGGGATGTGCTCGACTTCACTGAGGTACGTTGGCTCAGCAGGGGAAATGTATTAAAGAGACTTTTTGAGTTGAGAGCAGAAGTGAAGCCTTCATGGAGAAGGATGGAGTTAGTGTTCCTGTGCTAACTGATCCCAAATGGCTCATGGACTCAGCTTTTCTTGTTGATATGACACATGAGCTTAATGTACTGAACAAGACGTTACAAGGCCAGGGGCAACTTGTCAGTGCTGCCTATGACAACGTGAGAGCATTCTCCACAAAACTGGCGCTCTGGAAAGCTCAGCTCTCTCAGACAAACCTTTGCCATTTCCCAGCATGCAAGGCACTCGTGGATGCAGGCACACCATTCAGTGCTGACGAGTATGTTGATGTCATTTTGAGGCTACAGGAGGAATTTGATCACAGATTTGCTGACTTCAAGACACACAGAGCCACCTTTCACATTTTTGCGGACCCCTTCTCCTTTGATGTGCAAGATGCCCCTTCTGTGCTTCAAATGGAGCTCATTGAGCTGCAGTGCAACTCTGAACTCAAAGCAAAGTTCAGGGAGGTGAGTGGAAAAGCAGAGAAGCTTGGACAATTTTTGAGAGGATTGAGCCCTAGTTTCCCTCGGCTTTCCCGAATGTTCAAGCGGACCATGTGCCTTTTTGGTAGCACATACTTGTGCCAAAAGCTCTTCTCCACTTTGAACTTCAATAAGTCCAAGTACAGGTCCAGACTTACGGATGATCATCTTCAAGACATGCTGAGGGTCGCAACTGCTTCCTCCTTCAGGCCAAATCTGGCTCGGCTATGCGAGAGGAAACGCTGCCAGGTCTCTAGCAGCAAGGAGTAGGCAAGAGAAGCCATGTTCAGAAGAACAGTTCATTTTCTACAGTGTTCCATTCATGTTCAGAAGAAGGTTATAGAACTGTTAATACAGACATTTCAATCTAAACAATGCAGATATAGAAGACTGAAAGAAACACACAAGTTCACTGACTAAAAATATCTTATTATTATTTTATTTATGTATTACAGATTGATTTTTTTTCTTATTAATTCTTAATTTGTTTATTCATTTTTCATATTTTGTGTTAAAAAATAAAAATAAAGAGATTTGAGAGGATTGGAATTTTTTTAACCATGCCTTTCTTGTGGAAAACCTAATGCGGCCCAGCCTCACCCAGACTCTGCCTGCAGCGGCCCCCAGCTAAATTGAGTTTGAGACCCCTGTCCTACACCATAAATCAGTAAGAGAGGGTACGACCTCTCTCATGGCCCCAAGTGGTGTGTGCATGCCAGAGCACTCTGGAAGGCACACAGAGTCTTTACAGACTACTAAGGATCAAACCTCTATCATCATCCAATCGATTATAAAACTAAGCATGTATGAGTAAATATTTTTAAGCATATCCCATATGGAAAAGACTAAAAACTTATATGATGAAAGTCATACTCACGAAAGTGGCCACTTTCTCATTACTTTCATATATTGTTTTAGTAAGTATCGAAAACATACAAGTTTCATTATATAATTTTTCAAGGGATCTTATATCTGTTTTCACTCTTGTATGCTTTTCATACAAGTTTCACACAAGACAGATACAAACTTTATAAGATTTATATATCTTTTCCATATGGGAAATGACAATCAACAATATAAAGCTTACAGCTGGTTTTAATAACAACATTTATTTGTTTCTCAAATGAGAAAGAGCTATCGAGAAACACTCCTTAATCTTGAGTTCTTAACTTTTCCAGTGGGCCAAATTCAACATTATCTGCTAATGCTAAATAGGCTGCCGTTATTAACTAATGCTAATTGGATGTGAATTAGCATTATGCACTAATGCTAACACTTACTTTTTAACAATGTGAGTAGCTAATGCTAACACTATTTCCCTTAACTTTATAACAATGTGAACGGCTAATGCTAACACTCTTTTCCCTAGCAATACAACATCTGAGCTGCTAATGCTGAGTAGGTTGCCATTAGCACCTACGTCTAATTAAAGGCAAATACGCATTAGAACCTAATGCTCATATCATTTTCCTTTGCTTTATAACAATGTGAGCAGCTACTGCTAAATAGCATTAGCTAATAACAGCAGTCTAATTTAATGTAAGTTAGCCTCATTTGCATTATAACGATGTGAGGAGTTAATGCTAAGTATGCTGCCATTAGCAGCTAATTCTAATTAGGGGTGAATAATTATTACCAGCTAATGCTAATATCGTTTTCTCTTCCCTTTTAACAATGTGAGCAGCTAGTGCTGGGTAGGCTGGTGCTAGCAGCTAATACTAAAGCTAAAGCTAATTTGATGTGAATTAGCATTACATTAGTGAGGAGTTAATGCTAAGTAGACTTCCATTACAGGTAATGCTAATTTTAGGTATTTAGGAATTGTCAGCTAATGCTAATACCATATTTTCTTGCATTATAACAATGTGACCAGCTAATGCTAAGTAGGTTGCCGTTATTAGCTAATACTAATTTGAGGTGAATTAGCATTATCCGCTTATGCTAACAATGTTTTTTCTTACTTTTTAACAATATGAGTAGCTAATCTGAACATTTTTTTTTATTTAATTTTAACTTTTCCCCTGCGATGTGAAGAGGTAATGCTAAATAGCACGCCATTAGTGGCTAATTCTAATTTTAGATGAAAAAGCATTAAAAGCTAATGCTAATACCATATTTTCTTGATTTATATCAATATCAGTAGCTAATGCTAGGTATGTAGCCATCATTAGCTAATGCTAATTTAGGTGAATTAGCATCATCCGCTTATGCTAACAATGTGTTTTTTTACTTTTTAACAATACGCCATTAGTGGCCAATTCTAATGTTAGATGAGAAAGCATTAACAGCTAATGCTCATACTGTTTGCTTTGTAAGAATGACAGCAGCTAATGATACGAAGTCTACCGTTGTTAACTAATGTTAATTTGATGTGAATTAGCATTATCCGATAATGGTAACTCTTTTCCCCTGCATTACAACGACGTCAGGAGTTAATGCTAAGTAGGCTGCCATTAGGGGCTAACTCTAATTAGGGGTGAACAATTATTAGCAGCTAATGCTAATACCGTTTTCTCTTTCCTTATAACAACTTGAGCAGCTAATGCTAATTTGATGTGAATTAGCATTATATTAGTGAGCAGTTATTGCTAAGTAGGCTACCATTAGCAGCTAAAGCTAATTTGAGGTGAATAAGCATTAGTAGCTAACGCTAATACCCTTTTCTCTTGTGTTATAATGATGTGAAACGTTAATATTGTTCTCAAACAACAGAATGAGAATGAAATATTGATTCTAACAGGGCCCATAAACAGTATTAGCTTAGCAGCATTAGCTTATCAGAGTTTTCATCATGGTCACATAAATCCTTAGCAGAGCAAAGTGGCCTACTTAGCAATAGCTGCTCAAGTTGTAGAAAGCAAGGGAAAACAGTAATAGCATTAGCTGCTAAATGTGCACTTGAGAACAAATTTAGCTGCTCCTGTCTGCCTCTTTGTCACAAACACAGACTGAAATGATTCACAGCCTTGTTTCATCCTTCTGTCACTGTGGACATACAGCATGGGAAACATACACATGGCTGACACTTTATTAGGTACACTGGTATCTATCTCAGGTACACCTGTGACCTAAATGTTCCTGCAACCAGACTCCTTGGAGACCCCTACATAAATATCCATGAACTATCCAGCTAGACTAGTGTGTCTGTCCCTGAAAATATTCCTGCATGTGTGATTGTTCATGTCTCATCTGCAGGAAACAAACAGGAAGTGAGTGAAGGACACAGGAAATGTTTCCAGCTCTTCCTCCTCTATCAGACATTCTCTCCATACCTGAGAGTGTCCAGTCTCCAGCCTGGATCCTTCAGTCCAGCCGACAGCAGCTTTATTCCTGAGGGACCTGGATGATTGTAGCTCAGGTCCAGCTGTCTCAGATGGGAGGGGTTGGAGCTCAGAGCTGAGGCCAGAGAAGTACAGCCTTCCTCTGTGATCAGACAGCCTGACAGACTGCAGACACACAAAACAACAATCAATCTGTCAACAATCGTTTTCTCTTTGTCACAATAACATCTATCCATCCATACATCCATTCAATGTAACTTTATTTATAAGTGACAATACCCAACAGACAACAACAGTCATCTGAAGCTGTTTAACAGTGTAAGGTAACCGCCTCCACTGTGAGCAGCACTTGGTGATGGTGGGAAGAAGAACTCCCTTTGACACAAAGATCCTCCCAGTGAAAACAGGCTCCAGGAGGAGCATCTACCATGACTGGTTGCAGGGTGAGGGGAAAGAGAAGAACATGAACATCAAGAATGCAGCGAGTGGTAAAATAATAATAATAATAATGGATTGGATTTATATAGCGCTTTTCAAGGCACCCAAAGCGCTTTACAATGCCACTATTCAGTCACTCTCACATTCATACACTGGTGGAGGCAGCTACGGTTGTAGCCACAGCTGCCCTGGGGCAGACAGAAGCGAGGCTGCCATATCGCGCCATCGGCCCCTCTGGCCAACACCAGTAGGCAAGTAGGGTAAAGCCCAAGGACACAACGACCAGGACAGAGAGCCCAGGGATCGAACCGGTGACCTTCCGGTTACAGATGCGATTCCCAACCCCCTGAGCCACGGTCGCCCTAAATAAAGATTTGACTTCAGTGTGCTCAGTGTTCCTGTCTATTCCTAACATATTCCTAACACGATAGCTGCACTTTAGAGCTCTAAAACTGGAACTGACACATAAAAATACTGAGAACACAGACTAGCAGCCACTGCATGGCCTCGAGTACGTATGTGGTGCGTTCAAAGAGCATCAGCATAGACATGGTGGGTTCAACAATATAGGACATAACAATTTCTATGGCGAAAATACTATCAATGAATGAGCCATAACATTTTAGCCATGTAAACATGTTATCAGTGGGCTTTCCAACAACTTGCATTGATCATTAAAGGATAAAATACGTGAGTCGAGGTCAATACGAGCCATGCGAGGGTCAAACATGGCAGAGAACCTTCCAGCAGCATCTTGGTTTATAATCTGCCTTTGGATCATCAGTTTAGGAGATGAAGGATCCAAGTAAAATAACAAGTTAAAAAATATGCAGCTATGGTCACTCACATGGACATCCTCCACACATACATCATGTATATTTAAACCCAGGGAGAAAACAAGATCCAGTGTGTGACCCTTTGTATGTGTGGGGCCAGAAACATGCTGCCTAAAGTTAAAAGACTCAGTGACAGTGATGAGCTCAGCAGCAGTGTTACAGGATGCTTCATCAATATGACGGCTCAAATCTCCCAACCTTCTCCAATGAAATGATGGATGTCAGAAGGTCATTAAATTCAGTTAGAAAGACCCCATCAGGTAGAATAAAATACAATAACTGGTTTTTAGAGAACTGACCATCATCTGTGACTCAAATGCAGAAAAGGAGTCCGAGGTCATCAGACTGCATGTGAATCTGTCCTGGTAAACAACAGCGAGTCCTCCACCACGTCCTAAAAGACGCGGAGTTCAGATGACGGAGCAGCCAGCCGGGCAGATTTCATTCAAGTGGACATAATCAATGTTCCCTCTAAGCTGCGCACGGGCGCAATCCGCTGACACGCTCTCTGCACACAGAGTATCTGCATTGCGCACAAAAAGATATCTAACAGGCTGTGAGGCTCCTGAACTCTCTGCCCCCCTCTCACGGACAATAACCATATCCAACTTCTTAATAGCAATGAACTGGTCTGCATTGGTGCATCATATCTTTATTCTCTTCCCCCTCCTGCCCCCCCCTCCTTCTTAAATAGATAACTATCATATCTGATATCATATCTCACAGTACAATAATATTGAATGGGTTGCATTGTTGTACTTTGTCATGTTTCTCAGGTCTTTGTCTGATTTTCTACGAACATTACTTGTCATGTTCTCATGTTGTTGCTAAGGATTGTCTTATTGCATTGGAGTCAGACTGGGTTAAATATGTACACTTGGGTTTTAAGGGGTATTTATTATTTTCTTCTTTTTTGGGGGGTTGTATGGAAGCCCCAAACGCAATTTCATTGTTCTTGACAATGACAATAAATAAATAAATACTAAATACTAAATACTAACCTGAATTGAAATTAAAATAAATACGTTAACAATTCTGCTTTGCAGTGTTAAGTCAGTGACTGGCTGCTCCAGTATTTAGAACGATGCCGCCTTATCCCATAGTCCAGCCAATGATTCACATTCGTATATACGCAGCTAATCAACGTCGCTGACGGGCTATGACAGCGTCCTCATGTGCCGACACCGGTGTTTTGGTTGATGTAGAGTGAAGCCACGTTAATGACAACGTGATCCAGTGATCCAAGGGACCGCTCAGGGAGTTTGTGTGTTCGCTCAGACACATGAAACATTAGAGGGAACATTGGACATAATTCTTATTTTGCTGCCACGTCTCAGTCAGACACATGAAATCTAGAGACTCTTTAATAAAGAGATCGCTTAGAATAAATGATTTGTTTGTTATGGAGCGAACGTTAAGCGGGGCCAACCGAGTTGATGACGGTCGATCTGCAAAATCAACAGCTGACTGCAGCGGCACTTGAAATAAAGACAATGCAGACCTGTGGACCTGCTGGGCAGGGCAGCGACTCCAGAGCTGGGGGAAGCAATGATCGATGAGCAGACATAGCTGTTATCAATAAAAACAGTGAACGTTTGACGGACACACCGTGAGAAAAACTGCTTCTGAGCCACAGAGCCCAGGTCCCAGTCACCGGCGTAACATATTAACTAAATGTCAGGAGAGGAAGTGGACGCAGGCACCAGGATTCTCCCCACAGCCAAGAAGCTAGCCTCTGGTAGCTTCTCAGTTTCACCTGGACGTCGGCCCTCATTCCCCTTTTCCATCTCTTGAGGGTGAAAGTCCTGCGGGTTGTGAAGAGTAGCACACCAGGGGAGGAAGAGTTTTTCTGTTCAGCTGTTACAGTAGCTCTCCACTGAATCTTTGATGTTAAACCCTTTAAGACCTACCATAGAACCAAGTCTGCCAGAGCTTATCTTTAGATTTTTACATGCTGTAGTGCAGACCTTCCCAAACTGTGGTGCCCGCCCCCTAGGGGGGGCGCAGAGCCATGGCAGGGGGGGCGCGGTATGAAAAGGGAGGGGAACAAAACGCTTGAACACTGCTAGCACGGCGCCCACAGAAACGCAAAGCAGGAGATGAAGCATCGCTGAATATGTTTCCAAACCAACTTCATTCTAAGCCAAAGACTAGAAAATATGGTGAAGCAAATCTGCCCTTTGGCTTCACCTGCACAGGTGCTGAGGTAGGTCCCTGCGTCGGGAGCAGCGCTGGGCTCTTCCAATCATGGACAAACAGGATCCCACATTCTTAATTTTTAGTTCACAAACACTTGTTGTAGTGACTAACTACTCCTGACATGTTGGAGATGTTTGCTCTTTATAGAGTAAAGTTACAGCGGGATACAAATAACATCAGGCTGATCCTGCCACGATTTGTTCCCTCGATTCAAATCACAGACAAACAGGATCCCACAGCTGTTTATGTTTTTGAACCCATTTTGCACAGAGAGGCATTTTTTGAAAATGTATTGACAGCAATGTTGATTAGTATTACAGAAGAAGAAAAAACAACTACCCGTGACGCCTTTGTAAATGGAGGGACAGTAACTGCGTGTGAAACCTGCAGATACTCAGATTAACAGTATTTTGTCTCTGTCTGCCATTCTGCAATTCATCTCACATAAACAATAACGTGACGTGAAAAAAGGCGCAACCTTTGACGTTGCCAGATGAACTCTGTATTCCTCGTCCGCAAAGAAGGAGTTTTAAAAAAATCTCAGTTTTTGGTGATTTGAAACGCTGTTTGGATGAAACAGCTGCGTTTTCAAAAATACCAGTGTAGGTGCGGACGTAGCGTAAAAGATTTAGTAGTTTATTTTCTTACTACCTGTAATTTATTGCAGATTACTTGTATTTGCTTAATTGTTTACTAAATGTTTGAGGTGTGAAATAAACCGCAATGGAGCAAAATATGGGCGTGTGTGGTTGGAGGATGTGTTAGTGCGTGTGCGTGCTGTTCACGCGCCGGGGGGGAGGCGAACGTTTTTCGTGTAAAACAAAGGGGGGCCCAGCAAAAAAAGTTTGGGAACCACTGCTGTAGTGCCATTTTGGGGAGCAGTTCAAGTTGCTATACATCAATACAACCGTTATAGCCCAAATTTTTATAATATGTATGCATTCAGTCCATAGTAACTACATATACATATATACATATACAGCAAAAAGTGCAATAAACTAAAACAAATTGAAAATTGTTTTGTTTTGTATTTTTACATATATTTGTAGTTAGAGAAATTTAAGAGGTTTATCCCTCAAAACGGAAGAACTAAAAAAGTTGCACAAAATAGTTTCCAACCACAGGAAATGTAATTTGAGTGTATCCATAGTTGTATTTTTGAGATACACCAAATTGTATATACTGCATGAAAAACTAAAATAAATACTACCATGTGAATTTGCAAGAAAAACTTCAGTGCATCAAAATAAACTATTTCCAACTGTGTAATTTGAGTTCTAAGCCTCCCAGAAACTATACTGAAAGGGTAAACTCAAACATGACTTTTAAAAACACCAGTGTAGGCTTCAAGGTAAAACAAACAAACAAACAAACAACTAGAATTTTCGCAAAAACGACGTCACTTCAGGTTTCGGGCAGGTAATGGCGGACATACGATAGTTTGGGCTGACATCTATTCCAACGTAGGAAGTGCTATGAACATCTGATCGGATTGGCAAAGCGTGTTTCTGGAATATTACTTTTTTGTTGCTGCAAGTGCTTTTCATGCAACTTTTGCAAAGCTATGTGTGGAAGGAAACGGTGACCTAGGATAAGCTGGATACATAAGATGTAAGTACAACTCCGGTTTCACATGCAAAAATAAAAATTATTGCACTAGCTTGTGTGGTTGCCGATCTACAGGCATTTAAAAATAGTTACGCAAAACTGAGCGTTCCCACTCTGACCGGCCTTAAAGGGTTAACAGTATCTCCCAGTCATAATTTAAAGCAGCAGAAATTAAGTCAGAACTCAAAAGAGCAAAAATGACATTACAAAAAATGATTGACGACAGTGAAAAACTACATTGTTGCCTCCAGCAAGCTGCAGCGGCGGCAAAGCCAAACACAGGCGCCATCTTGTTTGACAGAAGAACGTAGCACACAGCAGCTACAAGCATAGAGTGCACCACTATTGTTCAAATGGAAGAAATAGAAAACACTCAATAAATCCTTCCACAGCTGAAACTAATGTAGACAATGTCAGGGGAGGAAGTCAAACTGAACTTATGACACCAAGCACGATAACTACCAAAATAATGCAGGAAAAGTAAACTAAGAAACCCTAAAGCAACTAAACAGAGCAGCTAGCAATAAACAAGAAGTGTAAACTATAAAAACATAGAAGCTAAATGCTAACATGGCTAACACTATCATCACTGTATGTAGCCCGACTCTTCTCACAGCAACATACAACTGTCATGGCTAGACATCTCACTGATTGGCTCATGTTAGCTTGTGAAAATATAACGTCCCAGCAGTACTAGCTGTTTTATATACTGTTTAAAATAAGCGAAATGTGCTTATAATGTGTAAATAAAGGCTGAAGCAGCTAGCACTGTTAGCATCAGCACCAAGCCCTGTTACATTTGTACACTGTTAGAGCAATGGCTCCAATCTACAGCCTTTAAAATAATGATTAAAATGCTGTGATTGCAGCCATTCCCCAACTCTCTGTGAATGGTTCTCATGGCTATTGATCAGTGGGCTTTGATCAGTGGGCTTTGATCAGTGGGCTTTGATTAGTGGTTGTTGATCAATGGTCATGAGAATTTGCATAATTATGATTAAGGAACTGACCTCCCAGCCCATTGTTCCTTCAGTGGGCTGGTTTCAGTCATTATGCAAATGTACTGTTTATAAGATTGAAACCTGCAGTCAGCCGAGATTGAAGAAGTCACCTGGATGATGATGAAACATTTCTCCCACAAAACGCTACGTCCAGATGAACAGAATCAACTTTTGGAGATTTACTTACCTGGATGATTATTGGTTATTGGTAACTTTATTGTCCCTAATGGGAAATTGATTTGCAGTATGTCCATACAAACAAACAAACAGGCAACCAACACATCACATACACACTCCAAAATAATATAATATAATATAAGCCTGAGAAAACAACCTAGATTTTTCATCAAAAAAGTACAATGTGCAATGGCAACAACACATATGGTTCAGTGTTATTAACTATGATAATAGCAGTAGGTACAAAAGACAATCTATGTCTCTTTGTCTTCACTGCAGGCACTTTATAACGACGACCTGATGGAAGCAGTTGAAAATCATTAAAGAGAGGATGATCTGAACACAACATGACAGAGGTCGCCTTCCTCAGCACCTGCCTGTTATAAAAGTCCACAAGCTGGACCTGAGACCTCCCTGAAATCTTACCAGCCACTTTAACCAGGTTGTTAAGTCTGGTCTTATTATTCAGAGACATATTACCGTACCAAGCAATGATACAGAAAGTTAAAACAGATTCAATAAAACTTTTATAAAAAACGAGTCATCATTGCAGATGAAACATTGAAACCTCTCAACCTCCTTAAAAAGTCTTTGTTGAACCTTTTTCACTGTAGCAGCAAGATGTGACTCAAAGCACAGAGCTTTATCAAGAACAACCCCCAAATACTTATAACTGTCCACCAGTTCAATGGCTGCACATTTACCACTGTTAGCGCAGGATGAGGGGATGTCTCCCTGAAGTCAATAACCATGTCCTTGGTTTTCAAGGTGCTGATCATTAAGAAGGACTGATCACATCACGAAACAAACTCATCCACAACAGGCCCATGGGAATCCTCTTCACCATGAAGGAGGCTTACAATGACTGTGTCATCTGCGTATTTAATGAAATGCCTGTTGGCCTGTGTACTGCGACAGTCATTAGTGTACAAAATATACAGTAGAGGAGAGAGACAACAACCTTGCGGTGAGCCAGTGGAAGAGTTCAGCTGTTTGGAAAAACAGCCGTTCACTCTCACACACTGAGATCTGTCAGTTAAAAAGTTTAAAACCCAACCAACGAGATTAAGATCAAGTGTAAACTGGTTAAGAAGTTTATCAGCTAAAAGATGTGGCTGGATAGTATTAAAAGCTGAAGAAAAATCAATAAATAAGAGCTGAGCATGAGCTTTGACGCCATCAAGATGGCGATAAAGGAAGTTCAACAGAGTGACCACTGCATCATCAACACGTCTACGAGGCCTGTATGCAAATTGTAGAGGGTCTATAAGCTTCTCTACTTGCTAACTGAGAGTCTGAACTAAAACCAGGAAGACTTATCTTATTACAGTCACTGTAACAGTGACCAGTCATGTGTTTCATGCCTGCCCAGGCCACCCTTAAGTTATTGCTACCCATCTCCGCCTCTACCTTATCCTTGTATTTTACTTTGGCTTTTTTAATTTCTGATCTGATCTCCTTCCTAATTTCTCTAACTTTCAAGATATTCCCTTCAATAAAAGCTTTTTTCCTTTCATGAATCAGCCTCATAAGACCTTTTGAAGACCATGGTTTGTTATTAGGAAAAAAATGGAGATGGTGTCAGTCGCATTCTTAGGATTCGCTTTAGGGTGGATGTAAACAATGGTGACGTTGATCTGTGGGAATTCCCTCGGCAGATAAAACGGCCTCAAAGACACAGAGAGGAGCTCAATGTCAGGCAGACACACTTGTCTACGAACGGTCACATTTTTACACCATTTCTGATTTATATACAAACACACTCCTCCTTGAGATTTCTGGGTAGCTCCGGGGTCTCGATCCAAACGTATGGGAAACCCGAAGCCATTTAGTTCCAGAGAACAATCAGGGTCAGAGTCCTTGAGCCAAGTCTCTGTGAATGCCATTAGACATGTATCCCTGTAGCCACGCAAGTGTGCGACATTCAAATGCAGTTCATCCAATTTACTCCTCAGAGACTGCACATTAGCCAGGATTATTGATGGTAAAGGAATGACTCCAAACAACCGTCAGGATTGCCAATAAAATCATGCGAAATAAAAAACCCATCTTCGTTAAAAGAAGTTCCACAAAGCACAAGCCGATGCTATAGAATTTCCTCAGGCAAAAAAATATATATATAAAGGAATAAAAGAATGAAATAAAATAAGTTAAAACACTGACACTGACAGAGAGAGACAACCTGCTGGTCGCCACGAGAGCAGCGCCCCTCTTTCTAGTCTAGTCTAGACTGAGAATGCATCAAGACCACTCACTCACCCTTCCCTCCTGCCTCTCAGCTGCTGAAACTCACAGTTTGTTACCACGGAAGAGTCACTCCTTCATCTGAGATGAAGCCTGATAGTCTGACTGATGCAATATAACATTCAGTCTACACTTTGTTTTTGTGCAAAGATGATAAAGAGGAAATACTAATAACATAAACAAAAATAAATGTCCAATTTAGAAATCTTATTCTTTTTTGCTCTATAAAATAGTTGTTTTTATTTTTCAGTCACTCATCGTAGCAGTAGGATTTACATGAAAATAAAAACAAATTAAGTTTGAGAGAAAAAGTACATTTTTGGCACTCTCTGGGCAACTGACTCAGAGACTCAAATGAAAAAACCCGATTCATTTTGGTGAGTGACTCATTTAAACTCGATTCGGTAAAAAGAATCAAATTTACCATCACTAATACAAATCCCTTTGGAGAAAACAGCTTTAAAATATGTATTGTTAAATTCCAGATGTTTCTTTGCAAGGAAAACTCAGACACTGAAACAATACCACCAGTAACCTCCTACATATGGAAATGTGGTGTCATTAAAGACATAATAATTTCATTAATACCCAATATCCAGCAAAATATGTAATTTGAACATTTTGTTCCTAACGAAATCAAATGTATATATTGTAGAAGATTAGCCAAATTTATGTAAAATGGCCAGTACATGAATTAAAAAAATAAATAAATAAACAAAATCGTATGACTGTGACAAATTTTACACAGTAATTCAGTCTAATAATCCACTCAAATATAAATATAAGTTTAGCTAAAAGCTCTATAGATAAGTCAATCAATAATATAATTCACATTTTAAATGATCATATGTGTTAACGTTTGAATCCTGACCTGAGAGTTTCCACTGCACACTGTGAACTCTTTAGTCCAGCAGACAGAAGCTTCACTCCTGAATCCTGCAGGTCAGAGTTACTCAGGTCCAGCTCTCTCAGACTGGAGGACTGGGAGCTGAGGACTGAGCACAGAGCTTCACAGCTTCTCTCTGACAGGTTACAGCCACCCAGTCTGAAAAACAAAAGATAATCTATAATACTTATGTAAAGTTTGTTATTATATTACATGCCATCTTTTTATTTTTGATGAAACCTTAACATACTAAGATACAACATCATATGGATGAACTTGAATAAAATGTTTTTTTTTAATTATATCTTTATTTGGATTGGACAAGAAAAAACCATCTGCATAGCAGTATATGAATAACATGGGAACAAAGTCCTTCCAGGTTTTAGATTAAGTCCAGGAGAGCAAATGATAAACAAAGTGATCAGCGGGTGCATATTAACCTCCACTAGCTATTACTAGGACAGTTGCTCGCATGCTCTCCCAAAGGAGATATATAGAACACATTACATGGAACTATAAACACAAACTGGGAGGGGTGCCCATGCTGCAATCATTGTGAAGAAATAAGTAAATAAACAAGCAATAGTAATAGAAGTAAATGTAAAAAACAAACAAACAAAAAACAACCAAGTAATAGTGAGATCAAGTGAAGTCAGCCCTCGTGGGGGTGATGAATTGGATCCAATTGTTCCAAATTTGGTAGAATTTGGCTTTTTGATTTCTTAACAGATATGTAAGTTTTTCCATCCTAAATATCTCTAAAATGATCCCAAACCAGTCGTCTAGGGTAGGCTGGGCTGGGCTTAACCATCTTCTAGTAATTGTTTTTTTACTTGCCACCAAGAGTAATTGCACCAACTTAATCTCACTCCTACATTCCAGAAAGGGGACCAAACCCATGTATAAAACCTTAAAATCTAAAGGTATTTGAACGTTAAAGACTGCACTTAAGGAGACCTGAACGTTTTTTAACTTGGGACAGTCCCAAAAGACATGAAAATGGTTAGCAACAGTCGAGCCGCATTGTCTCCAGCATTGCATATAAGCCCCTTTGTACCTCTCCTGATATGGAGTCTTGAAGTACCTAATAATATTCTTCCAGCCATGTTCCTTCCAGCTCATAGAACTGGACGTGGACCACTGGCAGTACAAAACATTTTCCCACTCCCCCACAGAAATAGCAATCCCTGATTCCCTTTCCCATTTATCCTTAGTGTATAAAGTATTATCCTTGCTGGCACTAGAGAGGGCTTTGTATAGTTTAGAAATAGATTTAGTAGGGGTCATGGTTGTGGCATTTTTCAGGATGAGGAAAAAATGCGACTCAGCATCATTGAAGTCGGACAGTTTGCATTCATGATCAATATATGATCTCAGCTGTAAGTTTCTATGAAAGTTGTATTTTGTCAGGTTGTGATCGTCCCGTAAGGCCTCAAATCTGAGCACAATATTTCTATGAGTAAGAGAGAGGAATGTCGTAAGGCCATAGGATATCCATGCTTCAAAGTTAGAGTCGTGTCTGTTTGGAATAAAATCCGAGTCGAAAGCAACCCACCTGAAGATTTTTAGCATTTTGTGTATCCCACAGATGTTGATTACCTTCTGCCAAACTTGGAGGGTGTGGGTTAACCAGGGGTTCCCCAGCTTTTCCAGCCGGCACATTAGACCCTTATCTGCCATTACAGCTTGTAGGGGGAATCGGTCCAACAGGCTGGACTCCAGTTCCTTCCACCTAGCCGTGTATGTTTTGTTACACCAATATAAGAGGGGGGTTATTTGAGCGACATAATAGTAATTCCTGAGGCAGGGGAGACCCAGTCCTCCCTTTTCCTTGGGGAGCTGGAGGGTAGCATATTTAATCCTTGGCTTTCGGCCCTGCCAGATAAATCTGGAGATCCATTTGTCCCACTCAATAAATTGGTAATCGCTCACTTCTATTGGCAAGTTTCTAAAAAGTTAAAGCAGTCTGGGGAGCGTGTCCATCTTGATTGCGGTTACCCGGGAGCTGAGACGCATAAAGGGGACCAGATTCCATCTGTGCAAATCAGCTTTTATACTTGCAGATATTGGCTCGTAGTTTGCCTGAAAGAGCAGCGAGAGGTCCGCAGTCAAATATATTCCCAGGTACTTAATTTTCTCATTATCCCGATTTACTGTAAATTTGAGTAGAGATGTGTAATATTCTCCTAATGTTGTCAGTTGTTTGTCTATAGTGAATGAAACCAGTCTGATCTAAATCGATGAGGTCAGGTAAAAACTTCTCCAGTCTACGAGCAAAAATAGAAGTAAATAGTTTGTAATCCAAGTTAAGGACACTGATTGGTCGATAGTTTCCACATTCTCGTTTATCTTTCCCCTCTTTTGGGATAATTGAAATAGTTGCCTCCCTCCAGGAGGGTGGGATTTCTCCCTCCTGTAGGATGTAGTTAAATGACTTCAGCAATGTGGGGACTAGATCTGCCCTCAGGGTGCGATACCACTGAGAACTGAACCCGTCCGGCCCAACTGCCTTACCTGGTTTTAATCTGGAAAAAGCATTAATTTCTTCCACTAAAATGGGATGTGTTAGAAGCTCATTTTTGAGAGACGGGAGTGAAGGTAATTCTAGAGAGCTAAGAAAGGCATCAGTACAATTCTCCTCCGTAGCATTGGGCTGTGAGTACAGCTCCCTAAAGAAGGTCTCAAAACATTTCTGAATGTCTTCTAATTTTGATTCCAGAATATTAGTCTTGGGGTCCTTGATTTGGTATATCGTACTTTCCTCTAGTTGTTTGCGTTATTTATGTGCCAGATATTTTGCAGATTTCCCTCCTGTCTCATAGTATTTTTGCCTCAAAAAAATTAAGTTATTTTGGGCCTCCTGGGTGTAAATATCATTAATTTCATCCTGTATTTTCCTGATATCCTGCTTCAGAGTAGGATTTGCGGTGTTTATGTCTTCCTATTCTTTCAACTTTAAATTTGCCTGTAGTTCTGCTAATTTTTGCCCTTTGATTCTCTTTAAGTGGGAGGCGATAGAAATTAATGTACCTCTCATTACCGCTTTGAGCGTATCCCAAAGAATAGCTGGAGATACCTCTCCTGTGTCATTAACATCTAGAAATTCTTTAATGTCTACCTTTAATTTGGAAACTATGGCAGGATCATTAAGGTGCGATAACAATTTCCACAGTGTGGTACATTTTTTCCTAGCCACCTGCAAAGATAGAGAGATAGGACTGTGGTCAGATAGATCTCTTGTTAATATGTCACAGTCTTTGACCCTAAACCTATCAACTTTAAACATAAAAAAGTAGTCCAGCCTTGCATACACTTTAAAGGAACCAGAGTAATGAGTGAAATTTCTGGTAGATGCGTAGCGGTCCCTCCATACATCTATTATCCCCATCTCTACCATATAGGAATTGACTTTTCTAGTAAGTGCTGTTACCTGGTTGGTTGGGGAGGAGGAGTCTAGTTTAGGGTCAAGTCTAAAGTTAAAACCCCCCCACAGACAACTATCCCCTGAGAATCCACCAATAAATCAAACCTATTCCTATAGAATAGCCAATCGCTCCCGGGGGGAGCATAAACATTTAAAATTGTGATTTCAGACCCCTCTATCCATTCTGTTATTCTAACCAATCTGCCTTCCTCGTCACAGAGTTCTTAGATATGTTCATAGTTAAGTGTACCAGAGATAAGTGTAGCCACACCCCTCTTGTGTTTGGACTTAACGGAAGAGGAGAATACATATTTAAAACCCTTTCTTTTCAATCTCAAGTGATCTACTTGGTTCATGTGTGTCTCCTGAAGTAATGCAATCTGGGCCTTCTCCTTCCTTAGTTTGGACAGTATCTTATTCATCTTAATCACGTTCAGAACCCCATTAACATTAAAAGAGATTACTTTCACTGACTCACTTCCCATAAAGATATATTAAGTTACCACAGCGCATAAACTCAATAGCAGCAGGCAACCCCCTCTTAAAACAGTAACAAGTGAAAAAAGTTAGGAATGAACTGAAAACATTTGAACATAACTGGAGCTTGAAAGCTCCTAAGCTGGCTTCTGACAGTGGAGCACTTCCACTGACACCCTCACAACTTGAAGGGAAACCCCTTATTACTCCCTGAGTTAGGGGGCTTTCCACTGCGACGTCACTCACAGCACGAGAAGCCCCACCCATTTTAGCTCGACAGTAACCATATTTCACCATGTTGTCCATAGCTAATACATAACATTAAATTCGTTCTCTTCACGTCTGTATACTTGCAGCTTCTCTCTATATCCCGCAGCTCCTCGGATCTGACGCGGACGCCGACCACCAACTCCCCGCCACAGCGGGCATCTTTGTAGTTTTTCTCTGGGGGTTGCCGGTGGTGTAATCACCTTTACCGGCAGGCCCCGACTCGCCAGGTCAGCCGTTGCCTCCTCCACCGTGTTGTAGGTTTTCACTCCTTCTTCGAAAAAAACCTTAAGCCGCGCTGAGTAGAGGGTCCTAAACCGTACATTCTTCTCTTTTAGGACCTTTCGTGCCTCTGCATACTCCTTCCTCAAAGCCATGATCTCAGGGGGGTAATCGTGGTCGAGGTTGATCTTGCTGGAATTCAACATAAAACCTTTCTTTTGCCAAGCGAGCCTCAGCACTTCTTCTTTAACCGTGAAGCACAGGAATTTTACCAGGATCGATCTGGGTTGGGAGCCGTCCGGAGGGAGTAATGATAACACTCTGTGTGCTCTCTGAATTTGTAACGGTGTTGATGGTGGGATGGCGAGATTCTCCCGGAGTAGCTTCTCCACAAAGTGGGCCATAGATGGAGCTCCCGATTCTTCTCCCTCCGGCACCCTGTACAGTCTGAGCGACTCCCTCCTCGAGTAAGCCTCCAGTGATGTTAGTTTTGTTTGAAACTTTTCCTGCATGCTTTCTTCCATTTGCGCAACATCTCTAAAGTTAGAAATATCCTGTCTCAGAGTGACGCTGAAAAACTAGTTCATGCATTTATTACTTCCAGGCTGGACTATTGTAATTCGTTATTATCAGGATGTCCAAAAAACTCCCTGAAAAGCCTCAGTTAATCCAAAATGTTGCAGCAAGAGTACTGACAGGGACTAGAAAGAGAGAGCATATTTCTCCTGTATTGGCTTCCCTTCATTGGCTTCCTGTTAAATCCAGAATTGAATTCAAAATCCTGCTCCTCACATACAAGATCTTAAATAATCAGGCCCCATCTTATCTTAATGACCTTGTAGTACCATATCACCCCATTAGAGCACTTCGCTCTCACACTGCAGGCCTACTTGTTGTTCCTAGAGTATTTGAAAGTAGAATGGGAGGCAGAGCCTTCAGTTTTCAGGCCCCTCTTCTGTGGAACCAGCTTCCAGTTTGGATTCAGGAGACAGACACTATCTCTACTTTTAAGATTAATCTCATATTTCCATTAAAAGTGTTGAATTTGACTGTTTGATGTTCTTTATGATCTCTGGCACCAGTTCATCTGTAGGCTGAGCTCAATCCATCCATTTAGTGAAATTATGTTTAAAGGTCTCCTTGTTTTCTGAGCGTGCACAGATCCTGTAGCAGAAAGCCTGGGTTAATAGAGAAATGATCATCACTGTGATGATGCTCATCATCTCTGACTGGGATTTGAGGTTTTGTCAAAGCAGCAAAGAAAGCCTGGCTATGTTGGACTGGGTGTGGAAGCAGCTCCCAGTTTGAGTTCAGGAGACAGACACCCTCTCTACTTTGAAGATCAGCTTCAAACTTTCCTTTTTGCTAAAGCATATAGTTAGGGCTGGGCCAGGTGACCCTGAATCCTCCCTTAGTTATGCTGCAATAGACGTAGGCTGCCGGGGGATTCCCATGATGCATTGAGTTTTTCCTTTCCAGTCACCTTTCTCACTCACTATGTGTTAACAGAGCTCTCTGCATTGAATCATATGTGTTATTAACCTCTGTCTCTCTTCCACAGCATGTCTTTATCCTGTCTTCCTTCTCTCACTCCAACCAATCACAGCAAATGGCCCCGCCCCTCCCTGAGCCTGGTTCTGCCAGAGGTTTCTTTCTGTTAAAAGGGAGTTTTTCCTTGCCACTGTCGCCAAAGTGCTTGTTCATAGGGGGTCATATGATTGTTGGGTTTTTCTCTGTATTTATGAAGTGCCTTGAGGTGACTTTTGTTGTGATTTGGCGCTATATAAATAACATTGAATTGCATTGTTAGTATCTCAGACAAAATCTCGTCTGTGTTCTGGAGCTTATCTTTGTGTTCTGCAACCCTGGTTTCCACATCATTAAGCCGCGCATTGGCTTTATCCAACTCACCCCTTATTTCCACCAGTTGCGCTTTCGTGTCTTTTCGAAATTCTTTCACCTCTTTCCCAACGCCTCTCAGTTCTTTCAGTATCAGCGTCAAACTTGCTGGGTCAACCTCATCTTCTGTCCCAGAATCCTCGCGGCTAGGAGTGGGAGAGTGGCCTCGGCTAGCCCTATAGGGGCTAACGTTAGCCCCTTCTGTTAGCTGCACATTGCCATCTTCCACGTTTTCAAACGTTAACTTCTTAGCTATTTTGTTCTTTCTGGACATCATTTAAACCCCTTTTTCCTCTTTATGTGCACTTAGATAGTGTATTAATTTACTTGGGGCAGTTTTAATAAGTTTCAGTCGAGAGCTCTCGTACTAGGTGTCCATCCCCACGAGCGCCGGAACCGGAAGCCTTGAATAAAATGTTTAATTGGTTCATTTAAAAAAAAACAAAATGTCAATTGATCTGACCTCAGAGTATTTAGTTTACAGTTTAAACTTTGTAGTCCAGCAGACAGAATCTTCACTCCTGAATCCTGCACATTTTTGATACTCAGGTCCAGCTCTGTCAGAGTAGAGGACTGAGAGCTGAGCATTGAGGACACAGCTTCACAGTTTTCCGCTAGAAGTTCACAGACGTTGAGTCTGAAAATGAAAACATGAACAAAGACTGATGTTAAAGTGTAATCAGGGTGCAATAACTAATCTTATATTTTAAGAATCCTTGTTGTTTTATGCTGAGCAGATGTGGTACGAAACAACAGTAAATTGATCAAGTTTACCTCTACTGTTTAAATTGCTGGATTTATTTTCTCAGTTAAAAACAAAACAAAACAAACAAACAAAAGAAAAAAGAATACAAATCGGTCAGACCTCAGAATATTCAGTTTGGCGTGTGGACTCTCCACTGCAGCAGACAGAAGCTTTACTGCTGAAGCCTTCAGGCTGTCGGTACTCAAGTCCAGCTCTCTCAGACTACAGGACTGGGAGCTGACCACTGACAACAAATCTGTACAGACTTTCTCTGACAGGTTACAGCTGCTCAGCCTGAAAAAAATAACAACAACAAAACAATAATATTTATTATCAAATAAAATCTCTTTATATGTTGAATCTAAGTAATCAAATGTGTACAAATGAGTACACTACAATGCACAATTAAATAAAAAAATGTTCAAGAATTTAAGTGTAACAGAAGAAAAATATTTCAAATTAAACACAATTATTCCAATGTATGTAAATGGAAACCAGTGAAGACCAGGTTGATTTAGTGACAGTAGTTCAGTGTCTGCTGGCACAGGCCTGTGAGTACTGCAGTATTACACTTACTACAGTACTGCTGGTCACTTTATTAATTCTAATATGTGTGTAATACTGCAGTATTACACTTACTACAGTACTGCTGGTCACTTTATTAATTCTAATATGTGTGATTACTGTAAATGTAGTTATAAATAATGTATCACATCCTGGACTCTCATTTCATTTTCTGTCTAAAAGCTGCTTTGGCTCATTCCCCTTTAAAGCCCCGCTCTCCCTAAAGGCCAACTTTATTTTGATTGGATGATTTCATAAAGCACGCTGAAGGGCAGTAGCCAGTTATCATGAGCTCCATCTCCTCAACCTTCTGGTTTAGAAATTATAAGAAACTGTATACCTCATAAAAACCCGTCTTGATCCATGCTCAATCATCCAGGTTAGTAAATCCCAAAAGTTGATTCTGTTCATCTGGACGTAGCGCTTTCAGTGGGAGAAACATTTCGTCACTCATCCAGGTGACTTCGTCAGTCTCAGCTGACTTCTGGTTTCCAACCCTATAAAAAGTACATTTGCATAATGACTGAAACCAGCCCACTGAAGGAACAATAAGGCTGGGAGGTCAGTTCCTTGACCATTAGGTTTGAGTCATTATGCAGATGTACTCTTTATAAGATTGGGGAAAGCTGCAGTCAGCTGAGCCTGAAGAAGTCATCTTGATGAGTGACAAAATGTTTCTCCCGCTGAGAGCGCTACGTCCAGATGAACAGAATCAAACTTTGGGGGCTCATAAAATCATGATTAGAAATCTTCTCAGATGTATTTTTACATTTTAGATCCACAGCAACAAAGTTCACAGCAGGATGTCTCTGTTCAGTAATTATTATGCCCATTACCTGCAAACTGTGAGGTACGCAGGTAATGTCAGGTAAACACTAGCTGTCTGAAACTGTTCCTGTTAAATGTGTGTATAAAGGAAATAAGCTGAAATACAGAGACTGGGTGGATCTGTGCTTTGACTTTGACACCAAAAATTTCTTCCTGTTAAAAGGGAGTTTTTCCTTCCCACTGTCGCCAAAGTGTTTGCTCATAGGGGGTCATATGATTGTTGGGTTTTTCTCTGTATCTATTACTGTACGATCTACTGTACAATATAAAGCGCATTGAGGTGACTGTTGTGATTTGGCGCTATATAAATAAAATTGAATTGAATTGAATTACATCCCATTTCAGGCACCTAGAACCTGAACCTTCTCTGGAAACCTGGGACGCTGGCGGGTTTCTCTTGCTTACCTATCTGCTCATCCTCTTTCTTTCTGCTCGCATGATGATTTCCTGGTTGAGTTTGTAAAGACTTTTGCTCAGGACCTTCTTGCTGTGCGGCAACAGTGCTAACCACCGTCCGCTGTATGTTTTTCAGTCATTAAATCAAACCATGAAAGATCAGCTTGCTTCTCGTGATGAACCTGTCTGTTTTCGATTCCACACCAGGGTCTGCCCACTGGAAAGTTCAGGGATAAGGGTGGAGGATACTCACACAAACATAAAAACCCAGATTGCAACTCCAACTCTCTGTTCTAGTTAACCAGACCTTTCAGGCTCTTGTTCAATTAGAACCTCATGGAGTCTGAGTTAGCGAGACAGTTAAACATCCCTCTATGCGCCCTTAATCCGCCCATTCCCACTAAGTCATTAAATAACCGAGTGTCCCCTCACATAACTCAGCGCACAGAGCCTGTCACCCCTGGCAATCACAAGAAAACACTTACCTTTTTTGCTTTTCATGCACCTCACAAACCACTCATACTCGGGTTTCCTTGGCTAGAATTACATAACCCCCACTTAGACTGGTCAGGTCAGAGGGTAATCAGTTAGAGTCTGTTCTGTCATTCAAATTGCCTTGTTTCTGCCCGTCCACCGGAACCTGTGGAACCATCAACCAACACTGAGACTGTTTTAGATCTCTCCTCTGTCCCCACCAAATGTCATGATCTTCAGGAAGTATTTAGCAAAAGTAAAGCGCTTTCACTGCCACCTCACAAACCACAGGACAGCACCATAGAACTACTCTCTGGCTCCACCCGGCCTTCTAGCTGGCTGTATAACCTGCTTAGACCTGAGTGTGCGGCTATGGAAAAGTACATTAAGGAATCCCTCGGTGCAGGCATAATCCAACGATTGTCATCTCAAGTTGGAACTTCTTTTTTGTGGGGAAAAAGGATGGCTCTCTCTGGCCATGCATTTACTTCAGGGGCCTCAGTGATATTACCATCAAGAATAAGTACCTATTACCTCATTAGCTCTGCTTTCAGGCCATTTCACAGCGCCACAGGGTTTACAAAACCCCACCTCCGCAACGCTTACCACTTTTTCCAGATCAATCAGGGAGACAAGTGGAAGACCGTTTTAAACATGCCATTGGGGGACTACGAGTATTTGGTCATGCCGCCTGGGTTAACTAATGCTCCCGCAATGTTTCAAGATTAGTTAACGATGTCCTCCGGGAATTCCTTGACAGGTTTGTATTGGTGTATCTGGATGATATCCTCATTTTTCCCAAAACCTGCGAGGAACATCAGTCTCATGTCCATGCTATTTTTCCAACGTTTGCTGGAGAATAAACCTTATGTCAAAGCAAAAAAGTGTGAATTCCATTCCTCATCAATAACTTTTTTCAGTTACATTTTGGCACGGGGGCAGGTGAAGACGGATCTGGCAAATGTGAAAGCTTTAACAGAGTGGCCTACCCCTTGTACCCATTGTAGATTCAAGAAGCATCTCCAATGGGTTTTGGGAATAGCAAATTTTTATAGACTGTTCATTTTAAACTATAGTCAGGTAGCTGCACCACTCAAGTCTCAGCATGCATCTGGTCCCCCAAAGCTGAAACTGCATTCACCAAACTTAAGTATCTGTTCACCACGGCACCTTTTTGGTTCACCCTGATCACAGTTATCATTGCAAAGGTGGACACATCAGAAATTGGAGAAGGGAGAGGTAAATGATGCCAAGTGAAAGAGAATGCTTTGGGGGGGGGGTCATGCTGCTGTCATGGTCTGTGTGAGCGGCGGTGGTTTCCCACTAGACTCTGGTTTCTGCCTTTGGGTGAAGCCTGGTCAGCCTGTCCATTGTCCACACCTGACAGTAATCTACTAGGCTGAATATAACATCAGCACTCCCAATAACTCTGCTAACCTCCTAATCCTCGGATCATCTACTCACCCTTGCAGTTCAGTCACGTTTTCCTGGATGCTGGTCTTCTTGATTCACTCACAGCCACATTAATGCCTTTCGTCTCTTAGACTTACTGGACCACTTTGCCTGGATTCAAAGCTAACAAGTACTCACCCAGACCTCACCACCTGCCTTCCCCAAGTTGCTTTCCGACTGCTGACAAGTAAATGGTAAATGGACTGATTCTTATATAGCGTTTTTCTACTCTCCCGGAGTACTCAAAGCGCTCTATACAACATGCCACATCCACCCAATCACACCCATTCTCACAAACACTTTATCTGAACTTAGTGCTTTCTAAGTACATTCACGCACATTCATACTCTGATGGATGCATCGGAGAGCAAGTTGGGGTTAGTATCTTGCCCAAGGATACTTGACATGCAGACTGGAGGAGCCAGGGATCGAACCACCAACCTTCTGATCAGTAGGTCAGATCAGACCAGCTTTACCTCCTGAGCTACAGAAACCCCAAATAAGACATTGAAGATAACCTCGTTCACTTACTGTAACCTCCACCAGTGATCTTTCTGATGCTGCTCTACCTCTGTTACAGTGACTCAGATTACCATCAACCAAGACCCATTTCCGGAAACCTACCACAGAGCCCACTTCATGCTCACAGCTTCAAGTGCTTGACTTCCGCCATAGTTCACAGTTCATGTTAAAAAATTCCAAGTGTCAAGTTCCTGTGTGTAAATAAAGCCTTCACGTCTAGTAATATTCAGTTCCTTCACCTTTGTCTGTATTTTGGGTTCACTATGTTGTTCTGGCCACACCGAGGTAACAGATTTATATTTGAAAAACAGAGAGACATGGGGGATTGCAATAAAGATGAGACACAAACCAGACCTTAAAATAAGAACATCTGAAAACGATGTAGGTGCAGTCTGGAAGCTCAAGTATTTGCTTTAAAAAACAGAGCTAGACTCCTGGTTGTTGGAGACAAGTGAACAACTTGAGGATAATAAACCTGTCAGAGGGGCTGAAGGATCAGAGCTCATGTTCTTATAGGCTGGATCTGGATTGTGCTTTGATTCGAGTTGAAGACAAAAATATTTCAGAAATGCTGACATGTCCTGCTGGAGAGAAATATTTAAAGTATCATATTTGACTAAGTGCTATTTTTAATTTTTCTTAAAAGGCAGTGTTCGTTGAACTGAGCACCTCTGATTTATTTCCCATGATTTTAAGAATGAAGCGATGAGTTTACTCACAGAGCTTTGTTGGAGGCTTTGACCACTGGCAGCAGCCTCCGAAGAGCCTCCTCTGAAGCAGAGTATTTCTTCAGGTCAAACACATCCAGATCTTCTTCTGATGACAGTAAGATGAAGACCAGAGCTGACCACTGAGCAGAAGACAGTTTATCTGTGGAGAGACTTCCTGATCTCAGGGACTGTTGGATCTCCTCCACTAGAGAACGATCATTCAGTTCATTTAGACAGTGGAACAGATTGATGCTTTTCTCTGCAGACAGATTCTTACTGAGCTTCTTCTTGATATACTCGACTGTTTCCTGATTGGTTTGTGAGCAACTTCCTGTCTGTGTCAGCAGACCTCGTAGGAGAGTCTGATTGGTCTGCAGGGAAAGACCCAGGAGGAAGCGGAGGAACAAGTCCAGGTGTCCATTTGGACTCTGCAAGGCCTTGTCCACAGCATTCTGGTAGAAGTGTTTCTCTGCAGATTCTCTTGTTTCAGACTTCTTGGAGGTTGTCTGTTGTTCTTCCAGCAGATTGAGTCCAGAGTTGATGAAGGTCAGATGGACATGAAGAGCAGCCAGAAACTCCTGAACACTCAGATGGATGAAGCAGAACACCTTGTCCTGGTACAGTCCACTTTCCTCTTTAAAGATCTGTGTGAACACTCCTGAGTACACTGAGGCTGCTCTGATATCAATGCCACACTCTGTCAGGTCTGATTCATAGAAGATCAGGTTTCCTTTCTGCAGCTGATCAAAAGCCAGTTTTCCCAGAGACTCAATCATCTTCTTGCTCTCTGGGCTCCAGTGTGGATCTGTTGCAGGTCCTCCATCATACTTGACCTTCTTCACTTTGGCCTGAACCACCAGGAAGTGGATGTACATCTCAGTCAGGGTCTTGGGCAGTTGTCCTCCCTCTCTGGTTTTCAGGACACGCTCCAGAACTGTAGTAGTGATCCAGCAGAAGACTGGGATGTGGCACATGATGTGGAGGCTTCGAGATGTCTTGATGTGGGAGATGATCCTGCTGGCCTGCTCCTTCTCTCTGAATCGGTTCCTAAAGTACTCCTCCTTCTGTGGGTCAGTGAACCCCCTGACCTCTGTCACCCTGTGAACATACTCAGGGGGGATCTGGTCTGCTGCTGCAGGTCGTGTGGTTATCCAGACGTGAGCAGAGGGAAGAAGATTCCCCCTGATCAGGCTTGTGAGAAGTACATCAACTGTGGTGGGCATCGTAACATCAGTCACAGTTTTGTGGAAGTCCAGAGGAAGTCGACACTCATCCAGACCATCAAAGATGAACACAACCTGGAAGTCTTCAAAGCTGCAGATTCCTGCTTCTTTGGTTTCAGTAAAGAAGTGATGAACAAGTCCCACCAAGCTGAACTTTTCCTCTTTCAGCACATTCAGCTCTCTGAAAGTGAATGGAAATATGAACTGGATGTCCTGGTTGGCTTTGTCTTCAGCCCAGTCCAGGCTGTATTTCTGTGTTAAGACTGTTTTCCCAATGCCAGCCACTCCCTTTGTCAGCACTGATCTGATTGGTTCATCTCTTCCAGGTGTGTCTTTAAAGATGTCTTCTTGTCTGATGGTTGTTTCTGGTCCGTCTGGTTTCCTGGATGCTGTTTCAATCTGTCTGACCTCATGTTCATCATTGACCTCTGCAGTCCCTCCCTCTGTGATGTAGAGCTCTGTGTAGATCTGATTCAGAAGGGTTGGGTTTCCTGCTTTAGCGATGCCCTCAAACACACGCTGGAACTTCTTCTTCAGCTTAGACTTAAGTTTAGGCTGACACTTCTGAAGAGCATCTGAATCAAAAAAAGGAAAAAAGAAGGAAAAATACAAATCTGGTCTGAAGGAGCTATGTGACGTACTTTGTCCTTTGTTGAGCCTATCATACGTTTTAGTTTTTAATATACTTATTCTACCAGAAAACCAGAAAAAAGGGGCTACAGGAATTCCTAAATGTAATTCCTGAAAACAGCCACATTAAATGTTTTGAACCTACACATCTGTATTGCTTTGCAGCTTTTCATATGTACCTGATGCCAACATGTGCAGGCTAAACAGGTTTCTGCTTTCTGTGCCTCTTCTCCAAACTTTGTCACCAAAAATAACAACACTGCTATGTTATTTAAATAAGCATCTGAGAGAGATTCAGTAATTCACATTTAATTCTTGTCGTAAATTACAATGGCGAAAGATAATGTAAATCCTTTCTGGCCACACTAAACATGTTCCTTCTCGTTTGGCTCTTGGCGAAGGCAGTCGCACTTTTCTCCTCTTCTCCTTCCCCTTATCTTCCCTGCTTAGCCTCTTGTGTCTTTGTCTTGTCTCATGTGTATTTCACTTCCCTGCAACACTCTCTCACAGTCTGTGTCTAAAAACCTAAAAGAGAATTATGGATTTGATCAACTGGTCTCTGAATGCTATTGACACCCTTTTCTCAACGAGTTGTCTGGGCTCGGGAGAGCCCGAGTGCCCTGGAGGGACTTTCCCTGCCGGATACACGATGGACGAGTGGCAGACATGGAGGATCGTGTGCCTGGCGGGACTGTCGATCGAGGACGCTGAAGATATGTACCTATTCGGAACCATGATAACAGGGTTCTTGCTGATCGGAGCTGGCTTGGCCCTGGTTTATCGGAGAATTAAGAAAGCGGAACCGGCTGTTCAAACCCCCACAAGGCTGCCCGCTGGGATTGAAAGGATGGGACGAGGTGCGGCTTCTCAGAAAGGGCTCAGTGAATGCAGCATGGTTAAGAGCTTGGAGGCGCTAACGGCTGCAGTGAAGGCTCAGAATAACACCTCTGAGTGTATATTGGATTACATCAAGGAAGAATCCACTCGGAACAACACCTTGGGGCGGAAGCTGGATTACATCGCGGATCAGTTGGCTGCGGTCGTGAAGTCTCAGAATCTGCTCTGTGAGCAAAAGCCTGAAAAGACCACAGAATTGAAGGTAAATAACATAATTGAGAGGCTCGCAGCTATCCAGCGGGAGATTGAGAGACCAGTGTCGGTGTCGGAGTGTTAAAAACAGCTTGAAATTCTCATGAGTTGTTTGTAAAAGAAAAATCACAAATCATATAATGCGGCTACCCCTTCGGCGCCAGCTGTGGGCTCAAGGCCTGAGCTGAACAAAAACACCCTGATAACGACTGTGTTGAGTCTGTTCCTTCCCATTCCATGCAAGGCCACCTGGGTTGGCTGGTAGACTGTTTACTTAGCCTGATAGGGCGGAGGACACTGTCTCAGCTGAACTATGGACACGCACACACATACATTTACACTGATAAGCACTCACACATCCCCCCTCCCCTTCCAATGCCTTCGATGCTTGTTGCCTCCTGGGAACACGAGGCGGGTCTGGGCCCACGCTGGAGAGTCGGCGCAGTGGCAGGACGGCTGCTGTGTTGCCTGGGATTACTCCTTATCCCCTAACCAACCTTGTTGTTGGTCACGTGCTCTATAATGTTGTACTGTGGACATTTATGTGCTTTCTGTGCAGAGGAGTTTTTTTGTTTCCTGTTCTCATGCTGTCCTCTATAGCCCAGCATGAGCAGAGGTCTCTTTTTTCCCCTTGTACTTTCCCATTGTAGTGTAGATTTCAGTGTTTTTTCTATAATGCAACGTTCTCTGACTTGTATCCCCATGTGATGTCTGTGTTGTGTGTGTATGGTCGGGGGGCGGGTTCATTCCACTCCAGGGCAACCTGACACTGCAGGTGATGAATAAAATTTGAACTTGAACTTGATTATATAAAAATGTGGCATTTAAGTCAAATGACTCATGCTTTTCTTCTTTAAGGCAATCAGTTTGCATGGTTTTTAAAAGTAAAGAACACTTGTGTTTAATTAAATACAGCTCACATTAGATCTAAGTAGTTTCACAGGTTTATGATGTCCATGTAGTTTAGAAAATACATTTGCAGGCATGTAACAAATCCAAACATTCGTCGTAGAATGACGTTCTTGCCCTCTCCTTTTTCTTACAGTGAATTCTGAGGTTTCACTTTCACATCTCAACAAACTGCAAGGTGACCATTTTTATTCATGGTATATGATACATGACCTCACCTTGTTGAGCAGATGGATCAGAGTATAAACGTAGCTGAGAGAAAAGAGAAGGATCTTTGATCTGAAGATGTTTGATTGTTATCTTGCATGCTTTGTCTCCTTTTTTCCTCACTGTGTCGATGAAGCTGCGTGCCTTATCTGCTCTGGCTAGGTTCTTCTCCAGTATCGATTCTTTCTCCAACTCATTTAAGACAGTGTCACATACGAGGGCCTCAAGCAGCTGTGTGAGGATTTCTGTTGTTACCCTCCAGACAAAGGCTGACCGCACCCTGGCAAGCTCCTCCTCTACAGAAACAAGAAAGAGACATAAACATGCTTCTCAGTTGAAATCATGTGAAAAATATTCTAACTTTGTTGAATTAACACTTCATCATCTCATCAACAAATACTGAATTTTAGGATGTGTGGGGTTAAAATTATGCCAGCTTAAAATGAAACTGAAGAAAATATTGAAACTGAAAAATAATATTGTAACCGATACACAGATGATCTGTATTGCTATACAGACGGGCAAGTATACAGGTATACTATGAACAAATATACATATATAAAGATGAAGCACTGTGAGGTAAACAGATCTACAGAGTGCTATGAAAATATCTACAGTAGTGGAAGCGTAGCTCTCTGAACAGACTATAACAGTGTACACACTATAACAGAGACTACACCATGTCAGTGTCCTAAAACTACAGCAGTAACCAACGTGGTGAATGTTGATAATGAAAGGATCATGGTCACTGGGAGGAGGAGTGTAGAAGGGTTAGGTGAGTGTGGATGGAAAGGCTCAGCGGGGACTGAGTTCAGTAGGGTAACAGCTGTGGGGAAGAAGCTGTTCCTAAACCTGCTGGTTTTAGTCTGAAGGCTCCTGTAGCACCTCCTGGAGGGGAGGAGGAGCTGGAAGAGTTTATTGGCAGTATGAGAGGAGTCCGAGAATGATGCATACTCGGCGTAGACATCTCTTCTTGCGGACATCCTCAATGCCAGGAAGTGGAATCCCTGTGATGTGTTGGGCGCTGCAGTGCCTTGCGGTCAGCAGCAGAGCAGTTCCCACACCAGACTGTGACACAGTTGGTCAGGATGCTCTCTATCACACAGCGGTGGAAGTTGATTCTTCTTCAGTATCCTAAAGAAAAAGAGGCCCTGATGGGCCTTCTTGACCAGGCTGGAGGTGTTAGTTGACCAGGACAGATTCTCAGAGATGTGGATCCCCAAGAACTTGAAGCTGGAGACCCGTCCAAGGATGGAGTTGGATGCATACTAAGGTCTGCAGTCATAGAGGAACGGGCTCAGCACACAGCCCTGTGGAGTGCCAGTGTGAGTGTGACAGTGGTAGAGCTGTTATGGCCTGACCTAACATGCTGAGGTCTGTTGGTCAGAAAGTCCATGAGCCATGATCCAGGTACAGATGGAGTTGTTGAGTCCAAGATCCACACGTTTGGTGATCAGCTTGGAGGGAAGAACTGTACTGAATGCTGAGCTGAAGTCAACTAACAGTATTTTTGCATGAGTACTCTTGTTGTCCAGGTGTGAGAGTACACAGTGAAGAGCTGTGGATACAGCATCCTCTGTACTCCATTGATTTGATAGACAAATTGGTGAGGATCCAGTGTGGGGGGCAAGCATGCCCTGTAATGCATCAGGGCCAGCAGCTTTTTGAGCTTTGCTTTGTGTAATGTTATAAGTACTTGGATAATCCTCAGAGTCTCTGGACTTTTACTTAGAGATATTATATTCAGTCCTGTGGATAGTTATATACTTAAAAATATATGATCCTCTATGGTTACTCTGGTATAAATGACTCTGAATCACTTAATGGTAAATAACACACTATTGGCAAAAATAAAAAACTGTGAAAGAATTCCAGATGACAAGTCTGTAGTTCGACATACAAGTGACGACCTTTGACCTTCATCAGTTTTTATTTAATTGTGTCAGAGAAACTCAAACGTGCTCTTCATGCAGCTGAGTACATTCAGTGTTTAAAACGGAAGCTGTGCAGGTCTGAGATCAGCAGCTTTGTGAAACACCAAGCTGAGGTCCTGTTAATGCTGATATATAGTGACACAGTTACATTTCAATTTAATTCAATTTTATTCATATAGCGCCAAATCACAACAACAGTCACCTGAAGGTGCTTTATATTGTACAGTAGATCGTACAATAACAGATACAGAGAAAAACCCAACATTCATATGATACAGGGGTGATTAATCCTTTTGACTTTGTTTTTATCAATAAAACAGCTGCAGCTTTCACTACAGCACATGTGGTGCTTTAACCTTTGTACTGTTTGCATCAGTTCATTCTGCAGTTAACATGTGAACATGTTGGATGATCTGTCTGCTGTCACTGGGTGGTGCTGAGGTCTGAATCTGAGGGCAGCTCCTGTAATCACAAAGAGAACTGAACCATCACAAACTGAAATATAAAGTTTATCTCAAATCTGAAATAGAGCTGATCCTTCTGTCCTCACACACCCAGGATCTGAAGTTCTTCTCTTACATTTCTTTAGTTCTTCAGCTCTGCTCACATACGAGCTGTTTATTTCTTAAAGCCGTATATACCAACAGATTTTCCAATATAATGTTAACCTTTGAGTTGTTGGTGCTTTGTGAATGTGAATCTGCATACATGAGCAGACGGAGCAGGTTTCAGTCCTGGTTCAGTCTGCTGCTGCACCGTGGTCACCAACATACAGAGGTATCATAACAAATATTAATGCTTTTTTCCCTCTCAAAGGATGTAAGCTGTACTGCACATGTAACTTTGTGAACTTACCTCAATAAGAATGATTCAGACTGTTTTATTTAACCTGAATATTTGAAACAAACTTAGTAAAAACAATACACAGAGTCAGTGCTAAAAATGTAATCCGAGGAAAAATGAAACACACATTTTAACTTAAGCTGCCAAGCAGAAGTATTTGGTTTGAGTACATAAATATTAGGCTTTGCTATTTAATCTGTAATTAATGATTAATGAGGGGTTACTGAAGTGCAAGCCTTTTTTAAAATATGTGTTAATATCCTTACAGATGTGGCAAAAGAGTGAAAACATGCTGCTGTTTGCACATATTGAATAATCAGCTCTGCACAGGAGCTGCAGCAGAGTGCAGCCTGTTGCTCTTACAGTGTAATACTCATAATAAAAGTACAGTAACTGTGGTTAGTTACTGACGGAGCAGCCCAGTGCGTTTCTGCTCATTTCGTTCACCTGCACGGGTTAGCTAAACAAACTTTACAAAACAAGTTTTGCCGATAGCCGAGTGCCCATCTTAGCTAGCTAGCTAAGGATGTTAGCTACAGATTAGCTTACAAACACCTTTCACTTACCAAAAATATTGTGGCGGCTCTCAGGTCCTTCTGTCAGGCAGACACTGAAGAACACCTGAGTCTGTCAGTTTGAAACAGTCGGTAAACGCTGGACCTCCTCTCAGCGTCCCCGCTCTATGTGCCGTTCAGAGATACGCAAGTTTCTTCATGACTGCGGCTGCTGCAGATATTAGGTCGTCCATGATTTCTACAGTCACTGGTCAGCAATATAATGTGCGCAAACATATGTGGCTCATATATGTGGCTCTGAAGCCCCGCCCCTCAAGCGCACCCTCAGATGCCGAAGCAGTGCCAACTAATTGAAGCTGAAAAAATAACTGTACGTGGAAAAAAACGATGTAAGTGTGAAAACCACATGAACAGTGAGTTTTTTCTTTAAATTTCTATATTTATGTTTTTTCACTATCATTTCACTTTCAATACATTTGTTTCAGTTTCAATATTTCTTCAGTTTCATTTTAAGGTGGCATCGTTTTAACCTCATATGTGGGTTCAAAGTACAAAAAAGTCCAGTTGTTTCTCTGCCAAACTCCTTAGACTGGAAGTTCTCATGTTATATTAATGTCCCACAGAAAGATTAAGGCAAAGATTAGGACAGGTTACAACTCGTGAATTTTATGTACTTGTCACAGTTACAAAAAAGAATCTGCCTGAAGTCTATACATCCATACGTCTCATCATACAAAGCACTGATCTCCTACCTGCTGATGGAGCTGCTTTGGCTGGCTGTTCTTTAGGTTCTTCCATCATCTTTCTACAAAAACACGAGAAGATGATTTTACCAAAAGAAACAGTGAACACAGTCTGGGTGTCACATCATATGAATTTGTGTCATGGTTTAGTGTACGGGCCACACACACTGAAACTGATCTGTGTGAAAGAACACATCGACGACATGTGAATGTAGTGATAACCTCATCATAATAGAGGTTTTTACTTTTTCACATATTTGTTCAGTATAATGATTAAATAATCTGACAATACAAACCTAAAATACTTTGTTCCCTGTCTGCGACTTTGTGCGTCTCTGCTGTTAGTGCTTAAAGGAAGTTTTAAACTTAAAATCCTTCCCCACATATGTGACTGTGGTCTCTGGGGCCATTATCCTGAAACACTGGGGCTCAGCCCTGAAAGCTTTGCTATCTTCACCTGATAACAGCAGCTGTTTAAAGTTATTGAGTTTGACAGGGAAGTGAATGTAAATGTGAGACACTGTGTGCTCACAGCTAAAGGCTGCAGTCAGCTGTGTCAGAGCGTCCAATGATCCTTTAATAAACACTCAGAGCTCCATGTTGATGAAGCTGTCATGTGTGAGCTTGTGAGGCTCCTTTAAACTGGCTCTGCTCTGTCAGATGCTCACCTCTTCTTCACTGTCTCATCAATCTGCTGCACTCTCCATCTCCTCTCTCTCTCTGCTGTCCTGTTTAAAAAAACAAACAAATCAGCGTTAGCCAATCAAACTCTGTGCAGATGCTGCAGCTACAGCTGATATGTCATTCAGCTGTTCATCAATCAGCTTCTGCTGCTGTTTATTCGGCTCTTACTCTGAACACGTGCAGATCTAGGAAGATTTTCTTGGGGTGTCAAAATCAAAGCGTTTGTTTTTTCAAACACACGTGCAGGTGTTTATATCACATATGGTTTAAATGATTCAAATGCAGTAAGTATACATGTTTCATATATCGTCTATAACTGAATTATGTTCTGTAGCCTACATAATGAAACACTTTAGTTGCATAAAACGTGAATTTTGATTTTATGTACTGTATATGTCACAGCATCGCAGTGTGGATGTGGAGAAGAGAGGACCCAAACGCAGGCCTCACAGGTGGTGAAGGCTGGTGTTTATGACAGAATGACAGAGCCTGAGATGGATGACTGACTGGAAGACCAGCTGAACAGAAACGACACATGTGGGACTGACAAAGACACTGAACTGGAGGACACTCAGGACTTACACAGGCTAATGATAATGATCAGGGTTCATATGCCTTTTTCAGGGTCAAATTCAAGCACTTCTTAAGCACTTTCAAGGTCCCTTTTCAAACTTTTCCAGCACATTCCTCCCTCATCGCCAAAAAAAATGCATGTTTCAATTCACATCACCTCAGTAAGACCATGTGAAAGTTAAGACAAATCATCCTAGGTGAACTTAAACACCTTTGTTCCCTTTTTGTTAAGAAATAGAAAAACACTCCACACAAAAATACTGCAAAAGGAAACTGTTGCCTTATATAAAGAGTGTATAAACTCAAAATGCACATTTCACTTAAAAATTAAGATGTGAACAAATCAACTTGTTAGATATTCTTCTCCTGTTGAAAAAACCCCCAAAAAGAAATAAATAAGTCTTCTCATCAGATATTGATGCTTCTTTCCTGTGTGACAGAAAATAGGAGACAGATGTTTGTTTGTTTTTTAAGTTAATTCCCAATAAAGCTGTTTTACTGCTAACTACATTGCTGTCTGTATTATTGCTGAAGTCCTAAACGATCACCTTTAAAGTAGAGCTGGGCGATATGAGATTTTTTCATATCACGATATGTTTTTTTCATTTCAGGCGATAACGATATCTATCACGATATAAGCCAAATAACTATATTTGTAAGATTTAAATGTGCCGTTGCTCACAAGTAAAATGTGAAATAATCAGCAGCTTGTTTTTATTTAAATATTTATTTCCCATAATAAGTTCAACAGGGTAGATCTACTTAAGGAACATGAGACTTTTTCAGATAAATAAAGGCAAATATTGCAAACTACACAAAAGGCAGCCGCTAAAGCGTTTAAGTTTCAAAATAGAACAAACGAAACAGACTAAATTGTCGATTCCACTTAGAAACAAAGTATTAATTCTAAAAATAAATCTTAGTTTGTTTTACAGAAGAACAGACAAAACTGACTAACTTTTGTCAATATCAAATAAACTGAGAACTAAAAGGAAATTCTCAATCTCTCCTTGTTGTATAGCTGAGCTTTTCAAACAGTTTTAACAGTTACTTTAGTCTGACAAAAGCCGAATGACGAATTAGCGCTTCCAGTCAGAGACTGAGGCTACGTCCACACGTACACGGGTATTTTTGAAAACAGAGATTTTCCGTTTTCGTTTTAAAAAATAATCCCGTCCACACATAAAGGCAGAAATGAAGGAAAACGCTGCTATGAACATGCCAAAGCAGCAGGTGGCGCTAGATTCCTAACCGTGCAGAAATGTTGGCCAATCAGAAGTCTAGAAGCCTCGGTGGGAAAAAGTAAACAAAGCTGGGGCATAGAAGCAGAACCGAGTCGTATGTGTGGAGGGACAGTAACTGTGTGTATATGTAAGCATTTAAACACTGCAGAGAGTAGAATTAACAGTATTGTAGAAATTCATTGCACCGAAACAATAACGTGGCGCACAGTGTGACGCATGCACCAGTTTATTGTATTTCCAGACTTGCTTTCGGCACAATTTACAGTGCACGCTACTCTGTTTTTTGTCAGACTTGAAACAGCCGAAATACCTTCACACTACGGAACTTCTATGGCTCTTCCGTTCGACAATCTCTCCGGCATTGGAACCATCATCTGTTTTCTCTTCGGTCACGCTCGGTTGATTTTTCTAGTCGGCACACTCATTTCCTCCATTACGCGCTGGCTGCTTCCCAAACAAACACACATGTGCGGCTTGACACTTGTGCTGTACGTAACAAGTCACGTGACGTGACGCTGCGGCTGTGATTGGTTCGGATTGGCTGACCTTTTTTTTTTTTTTTTTTTTTTTTTTTAAGAGGACAAGAGCGGCGAGGTCTATCGCGATAGTTTAATTTTTCTATCGAGAAAAAGTTATATCGCGATACATATCGTTATCGTTCTATCGCCCAGCTCTACCTAGAAACCAGGTCAATATGTCTGTAGGTTCAGTCATCCAGGTCATGTGATCTAAGGAGCTTGGAGAGAAAAGAGACGTCTTTAAGTTTCTGGAAGACGTTTCATCAGAGAAGCTTCTTCAGCTCTAAAACCAAACGGTGGAGAGTCCCAGATATTTAAACCTGAGAGGGAAAGAAAGCATGTCGCTGACCCACCACTGATGTTATTTCAAGGAGGAAACTGAGAGCCTTTGCACCAGGAGCACAAACATCAGCTCCAGCAATGATCCACTGATGTGTTTTTATTCCATGTATGAATGTTGTTATTGACAGAGATGACGTTTGTGTGTCAGTGATGCAGTGACTGTTGTTGTTACCTGTACAGGCTGGTTAGACTCTATGAAACAGATCATACAGATCTCTGCATGTTAGAAGAGACTATTAAAGGTCATGAATGAGACAAAGGCAGGGAGGCGTCCTTTACAGCTAAACAGCAGAGTGAGAGAACAGCCAGCACCTCTACATTTATCACATTATACAGCACATGTATGATACTGACAGGGATGAGAAGAATTTAGTGATTCTGATCCCATCATTGATATTACTTATTGATTCTCAGTAGCTCTGCTCTGACAGTCACCACCATCACTGAGCAGCATATCAAAGACATTTGTGCACATTAACTGCATGTTGTGGCTCAAATGTTTGTGCATGTTGGAGGCATTTCCTCTTTGTTGTGATCAGTGTTGGTCATTACTCAAAACAGTCATTATTACACATATTACACAGAACACTTTGATTAAAAGTAATGGAGTACGTTACTTCATTACTCCTCATAACATTACTTTGATGTTAAAATGAACAAATGAGCATGTAACAACATAAAGCTGAGGTACAGCCCCACACACCAACACAGATCCTGATGAGGTCACGTGATGTTTCTCTGAGTGTTTATGAACACAAATCAAAGATGAAACAGCACAAAGACACTTCAAAGTGATTCTACTGTAGAAACATGAACAGGTAGAAACCTGCAGCCTGACTGCTCATCACTTTGTTACCTGTTCAAGTTCAGCAGCAGCAGCAGCTCACTTTATCAATGTGAAAACAAAAATGTCAAAAACCATTGCTATTCTCTATAAAACAAAGCATGTCCTGAACAAAAAATCATTATACACACTTTATTGTACTCTGTTGCTTCCATATATGACTTACTGTCTGGAGATATGGGGTAATGCATATAAAACGAACACTCTTCCTATTTTCAAGTTACAAAAAAGAGCTATAAGAATTATAAACCAATCAAACTATATAGAACCAACTAACATTTTGTTTATTAATCTGAATACCCTGAAATTTTATGATTTAGTTGAATATAAAATGGCACAGATAATGTATAAAGCACAAAATAACTTGCTTTGCCCCAGTACTCAGAAGCTGTTCAAAGTCAGAGAGAGTCAATATGACTTAAGGGGAAGAGATTTCTTTAAAAAAAACAAGATAAGGACAAATATAAAGCAGAGATGTGTTTCTGTTAGAGGAGGTAACCTGTGGAATAGTTATGACAGGGATTTAAAAAGGTGTAGTTCATTTTCCTTGTTTAAAAACATGTTTAAAAATAGAGTATTAGAAAAATATATAAATCAAGAATGAAAAGAGCAAAAAAAAAAAAAAAAACAACCTCTTGATTCTTTTGCTTTGATGTAGTTACTTATCTAAGGTGGAAAGTTTTTTTTTCTTGTTTGTTTGTTTGGTTTTTGCTTTGTTTTCTTATTTGCTTCAGGCCCTGTGTACAGGAGCTGCATGCAAAAAGATATTTTGTGAAAAGGGTTGGCGTAATAAGCAAATGCTTCAGCCAATACCTTTTGATTAGCCTTGTTTCATGCTTACTTGCTTTATGGTCGATTTTTGTTCTGTTTTCACTGAGATATTTGAATGCTAATCAATAAAATCAAAATCAAATCACAGTGCTGGTCTGGGGTCAGTGTTTACTCAGCTTTAACCTCACTCTGGGTTCTAGGTTAGCTTAGCGTTAGCTTAGCGTTAGCTTAGCTTTAGCTTAGCTTTAGCTTAGTGTTAGCTTAGTGTTAGCATGCTGTGTGCTAGCTTAGCGTCAGAGCTCTGCAGGTGTCTCGTGTGTAAATATTAATCACAGTGACAGTAAAGGAGGTAAAGGGCTGTGACGTCATCACGTACGCTGCGTCCTCTGTGGGCTCTGACTGAACTCAAAGTACAAACTACAAGTACACAAACACTAACTAGCTCAGAGTGGCGGACACACTCGGCCTCGTTGGTCCAGCTGTGAGTCCGTTACCGTGAACTATGGAGCGGCAGATTTGTGCTGAACTAAGCTGCACACAGCTGATGTTAGCCAGGAAACATTACACACTGACTTTAATGGAGAGACCGGAAATACAAACACACACAGTTTGTTGTGTGAAGAAATCAAACACGAGCTGAACAAACAGTAAAGTTCCTAAAGACAAACTGTTAAAGGAGGAAACGAAGCAAACTTACAGTTTCTTCACACACCAACAACAAGCTCCACTCCACGAAGTTCAGGAAGTGAACGTAAACTTTGAGCAGGAAGGAAACACCCAAAGAGACGTTTGAGGACAATCAGGAGCATTGGAACACTGTGCTGCGTTCAGTTGCACCTCGGAAACTCCAAACCTCTGGCAGGCTGTGATTTATTTCTGCTGGTTTTCCTGTTTGAAGCACAAACATCCGTCATCACTTTGTTGTTGTTCTTCTTCCTGCAGCGTTTAAATATTTCAGCACTGAACTGATGTTTCTTCAAAGCTCATTTCAACCTGTTGAAGTCATGAATGAAAGTGCAGACTGAGAGTGGATCACATGATGTTTGAGGTGTGTCATGTGACATGTTCAGTATTGTCACACATGTCTAGATTGTCCCTGATATCATAACTGCTCAAACACTGATGATTATATTTGAAGAATTATTCCTGATGGCAGCAAAGTTTGAATGGAGCTCTCTGTCTGTGCTGATTTGTCGCCCTCTGGAGGTCAAAGCACAAACTGCATGATGTCACTGTAACCACCACAGTGACAGGAAGTGTTTTTATGACTGAAACACTGAAATGATGCTAACGGCTGTCGTTAGGCTCACTGACAGCAGTGCTGATGTGTTCATGTCAAACACTGGCTCAGGTCAGACTCCTTCATCCTTCTCCAGCGTGAGGCCGCCCTCAGACCCACAGGAGCTCTGACCTTTGACCTCCTGACCCTAACCATTTTAGTCTTGTTGCATCTTTAAATGCAAATCCTGTGAAATGGTCAGGGGCGGCTCTAGAGAAATTTTCTTAGGGTGGCAAAATCAAAGCCTTTTTCCCCCAAACACATATGCAGGTGGTTACATGTGGTTAAAATGATTCAAATGCAGTAAGTATGCACGTTTTTCATATAAATATAGTCTATAACTTAATTATTGTCTGTACCCACATGATTACACACTTTAGTTACATGAAACATGTGAGTTTTGATGTTATGTACTGTACAGCCTGTATATTAAATACATATGTAGCCCAATAAGTATAAACTCCAGAAAGCTACACAACATGGGGCGCTTCATTTACAAACACAAGTCTAACTTAAGTTTCACTGTTTTTGTTAGAAAACTGTCACATTGTTGCAGCTTAAATGACACAAAATGTCAGAAATCTGCACTGTCATGAACAAACATGTAAACCTCATTTTTCATGATTTGTTGGATTCACCCTCTGAGGTCTGAAATACAACCGGACATTTGTGACTCCTTTGAGTTTACGTTTGTATTTCACCCTCAGATTGTTTCATTTTATTTTTTCCTCCTCTTGCTTTGTTTGGTATCTTTTCAGCTCAACTGAATTTAGTTGTTTTTTCACTGACATACTGCATTAGTATTACTATTACTATTAATGTAACTATTACTGATCTGAAATCACACAAAGAACCTAAAATCCTAGCAGTATTTTTTACTGTAAAAAAACCACAGACGTGTTGGGTAAATGTTTATAACTTGAAATGCAAATATAAATTGTACATTTTGTAAACAGATACAACTATTTATCTAAAAATGCAGCCAATACACCTGCTGTTTTTTCATTTTCTACAACCATTTAAAATAGCACTCACCTTCCTTCATTTCCACAGTGTAACATCCACCCACCTGTGTAAAATCAGAAATTCCCATGGTGTTGTTCAAAATGTGCTCTGGCACAATCATAAGCATCACTTGCTACTGAAAACAAGAAGAAAGCCGTCCTGCTATGGGCTGAACCATTTGTTAATGTGGAGGGGGGGACACTATGGAATATATCCAGTTCTAGCATTTATATTCACTGCTGCCTGTAACTACGCTCAAACTGTTAAACTTATTTTAATAAACAACACTGTCATATGCAAAACTGGGGTGGCACTTGGGGTGGCAAGGGATCATTTTAGGGTGGCACTTGCCACCCCATGCCACCCTTCTAGATCCGCCCCTGCTGATGAAGCCAACAGGTTCGCTTCATTTGCAAAAAGCAGATATGAGTTTCTGAGGCCACAGTCTTCTGTGGCAGAAGGGGAATCAGGGGAAGCCCTGGAGGAGTCCACCACCCACCAGAAACAGGTCTGAGCTCTCACTGCAGTTGTAAAGGGGCTACACAGCCCACATGAGGCTGAGGGATGCAGCCTTCTGTCAGACTGTCACTAACACAGAGAAACACCCGTGTACACTCATACTCATGGGCACATACACCAATCAGCCTCGACCCTTTCTTCCTTTGCATTTGTGGTTTGGTGCCATAAATGCACAACATAGAAGAGCCACCTCGACGGGACAACACTCAGCGGTTCATCTGTCTCTCTTCCACAGCATGTCTTTATCCTGTCTTCCTTCTCTCACCCAAACCAATCACAGCAGATGGCCCCGCCCCTCCCTGAGCCTGGTTCTGCTGGAGGTTTCTTCCTGTTAAAAGGGAGTTTTTCCTTCCCACTGTCGCCAAAGTGCTGCTCATAGGGGGTCATATGATTGTTGGGTTTTTCTCTGTATCTATAATTGTGCGATCTACTGTACAATATAAAGCGCCTTGAGGCGACTGCTGTTGTGATTTATATAAATAAAATTGAATTGAATTAAGAAGCTCAGAAACAAAAGTGTCTGGACTTTTTTAAGTTTCTTGAAGACATTTCATCTGAGAAGCTTCTTCAGTTTTACACTGTGTGCACAATTATTATGCCAGAACTATTTTTGAGGATTAATGTCATTATGGACCAAGGACAGTACTCTGGGTCTCCTGCAGAACAACTCGAGCTGTGATACCTGAATGAAGAGCCTCTGCTGCTTTAAAGAAGGAGGCTCGAGGCAGAGGTGAGGTGCAGACCAACCAGCTTTTATTCAGCAACTTTAACAGAAGGATCAGAAAAATAAAACTATACAGCACAGTGATGCTGACTGAAGCCACAGCATTAAACTAAACAAGCATCGGATCATCTTTAACAACATCTAATAAATAATGACAACTATTTAATCCTGTATTTCCTACAATAAAGCCTGTTCAGATATTTGTTGCTGATGGAAATGTAAAAGGCTCCCAGGAACCAAAGGACAAAAACAGAGGCAACAGTCACAGCTGCAAAGGATCCCCTAACACATAAACTGGTTCGAAGATATTTTCTAGCTCTGCAGAGGAGCTTGATTGCACGGACAGTAAAAAGTGGATTCAATAACAGCAGCGAGCGCTGAGTGATATAACGGTGCTGCGAGCAGCAGTGCAAAGGCTCACACAGAGACAGCAGCTACACTGTGTGTGGATGTGATCCACAGTCACAGCTGTGGGTTTCAGTCAGTGTGTCTCTAACTTCATGGTCACATTTCAAAGCTTATTGGAGCCAGAAGATGTTCAAGTAAAAGATTTATTGCTGTACTCGTCTACCAGGATAACAGGAGGTTCATAAAGCTGTGTAATACTTCAGCTTTCCATCATGCAGTAGTAGTTGTGTCCCTTTGTGTTTATTAGTATGTTCACACGTCTACTTTAACTTCACTCTGTAATGAAAGGATTCAAATCACTGATAAATACATACATGCTGACTCTGAGTCTCAGTGAAGGAGGAAAGGATGGATGAAGGCAGCCTAGTGTGGGTCATGTGTGTCCAGCAGTCATCCAGGGCCTGGATCCATCTGTAACAGGAAGACAAAGTCCAGCCTGTAATCATCCTATCAGGCACAGCGTTTCCATCCAGCATCCTGACGACGCTAACAACCCGTCAAACGTCTCCTCTGGTCCACAGAAGTCACACTTCCTGTGTCATGTTTACCTTTTTAAGTGTGCTATTCAAGCCTGTGTGACCAACTCTGACTCTCCAGATTCCATCCTGGTCTCTGCTGCAGCTTCTTCTACACGACTGTTTTCTGTATAATAATATCTGCCTTTCCCGTCTCTGTCCCAGTGTGCCTGCCACTCGTCCTTCATCTTTACCTTCATTATACTCTTCACCTCACTTTCACTGTATTTTATAGTCAAACCTGCACGACTTCTTCTTGCTGCACCTTTTTAAACTTATCGTCCTGTTCATTGCATCAACACCGATATTCACAGGGAGCCATAAGAAATCCACTTCTATCCCTCTGTGTTTGATTCTATACAGTAAATGAAGTATATCAAAAACAATATGTTGCCTAGAGTCTGAAGACATATCACCTGTGCTCACTAGCACGCTGCTAGAGTCCCAGCAAACCACATACCTCCATATTAGTGCGTCCTCCACCCAGTTCAAGCCAGTAACATCAATACCAGCTCCCAGTATAAACTGCCACATCATCTGTAATTCTTTTACTCATCACCAAACTTATTTGTGGGAGAACAAATGCAGCAGCCGTTCTTTTATCTGACAGTGTTGACGCATCAGTAAATATCCTCACATGACCTGAGGACTTTCCCACTATATGAACCTGCTTTTAGTCGCCCCTCCTCCCTCGCCACAAGCTGCCTTTACAACATAACTTATAAAAAACAACTTTATTGACAATCAGCAATAACAATTACAGACAGTCTAGAAGAAGAATCACATGATCAAGGAGCAGAAGTTTATGGTTTTAATAGCTTTTACATTTTGGGAAAGTTTTAAAAACATTGTTTGGTTTTCTTTCTAAAGCGTTGAAAGGACGGCTTTGCATCAGAAAATAAGATCAGCAAATGAATCCATTAAAGTTCTTTTGCCTTGTTTGCAAAAGAAGCCAAACAACATTTGTGTCACAAAGAGAGACTTCAGAACAGATCAAAGATCACAAACATCAGGCACTGATGGAAACAGCCAAACACAGAAACAGAGGCACCAGCAGGTGAAGGAGGCCTGTTGTAGAAATGACTCTGAGTGCTCAGGTAGAAACGCATGAAGAACCAGTGCGTCTAATATTTGGAAACCAGTCTGTGTTTGAGCGTCCTGGATGAAACACAGATCATGTTGCAGAGCGAGGACGTCGTCTTTCCTCCCGAGTGTGTAACTACAGGACGTGTGCAGCAGGTTTAATCGTCCTCCTGACAGTTACTGATGAACGAGTCCTTCAGGGAGGCTCCAGGATCACTGTGGCTTTTACCAGCTGCTGCTAAACTGAGAGGTGTTGCTGCTTCATGTGTGAAGATGTTTGCATGGCTTTAACAGTGCAGACGTTCCTCATGTGCACCCATTTCATATGTTTTATTGTGATGTTTAGTAACATCTGCTTTCCTCCTTCAGGCAGACGATAAAGTGAGCTCAGCCTTAAACATGTGGAGAGAACGTTTGACCGACAGTCCTGGGACGACTGCAGAACAATGGTTTGTTTTTAATGATAAAGTTTCATAATGGAAATAAATGCTGAGCCTGTTTCATGATGTTGGCCCTGCAGCATCAGGCAGGATTAATACTGTAACAAACGTGTGTCACAGTTATAATGACTTTAAATAAAGACTTGGGTTGGATGGAGATGTCAGCTGGATTTGTGCTGACTGTCACTTTAAATGTTTTCAGTTCAGCTTCTAAATCTACTTTTGTGTAATGTTTGCTGAGTTTTGCACTTCATGACGCTTTTTTTTTTTTTTTTTTTTTTTAATAAATAGGACAGGGGGAATGAATGAGAGAGAGAGGGGGAGAGAAAGAAAGAAAACCAAAGGGGAGAAGAGACGGTGAGAAGGGGGGGGAAGAGAGAGAGAAAAAAAAAAGAACTCCTGGGTCACCTGTATGGAGAAAAAAAAAAAACAAACAAAAAAAAAACAAACAGAGGAGACAGCAAACAACAAAGAGTAACATAATAATAGAGAAAACAAAGCACCATCACAATAAACTAGCTAGTCATAGATATCAATATTTACTAAATAATAAACGATATTGTGCAGCACGCAAGATAGACAGCGCACAGTGTGCTTTGAGGCAGCAGCCAAGAAAGCTTTAGTCCGCGTCTGTGAATACCCATGTGTGCATACCTGTGTGGATCAGCATGCTTGCATTCCAAAGGTTTCTCCATGTAATGATCTGCTAGGGAGTGTGGGGGGGCCACAGCCCCGTCCTCCAGGGTGTGAAGCGGGTATGGAGGAGATCAAAACTCCAGACATCCAGAGGCCCCCAGAACACAAGAGACCATGGAAGACCAACAGAGGGGCAGCCGCGCCACTGTCCCAATAAGAGCTGAGGAGAGTCCCAGATGAGGGCTCGCCCAGCAGCCGCGGAGCAGAAGTCAGGGGGAGTTGCAGTGACGCCCGTGAGCTCCGCCGGCCCCCAGCTGCGCCTGAGTGACCGAGCCCTAGGCCGAGAGGCCGGGGGCACCCCACCTCCAACTTCATGACGCTTTTAAGAAGAGCCAATAAATCCTGACTTTACACAAAAATAAAGGTTTAATGTGTTTAGTGTGACAGTGGAGGAGAGCGCACATAATAAGAGTCATTAACAGAATGGTGACAATTATAATCTGTCTCATTTTAGGAGCAGCTCACAGGCACAACAGACTACAGAGCAATCAAAGCACCAGTTAAACGTCCATGTGACCGGCTTACAGCCAATGAACAATCAGTCCCCACTGTCCCCACCAACATCACTGTACTGGAAAGACTGTGCTGCCATGGTCAGAGATGAACTGGTACTAAAATGTAAGGCAGCTGATGTGTGTGGCCTTAGCAGCACAAATGCATCACGGCTGCAACGCTGCAGTGTGTTTAAACATTTGAACATTTCTGTGGCTTCAAACCAGCAGCTGCTCTGTACTCAGTCGTGTTTGTGTGTCTGTCAAAGTGATTGTTGTCTTTAAAAAGCCTTTTGTGTTGAGTTTTGTGAGCAGTGCCGAGCTTCTCTGTAGTCTAAGCCGAGTCGATATATTTGATTCCATGTTTGGTGTGATTTTCAAAGTCAGCAGCAGCAAACGCTGAACAAGCAAAGTTTGGGCCCATCAGAGACAGCAGTGGACCTGCTGACCTGTAGGTGTTGGAGGTGTTTGTGTGCAGCTGTGGGTCAGTCAGCTTTATTTCACTTATCCATGACAGAGCGCTGTTAGCTGTGAGTTAGCATCCACTGAGCTGTTTCATCTACTCTGTCACTGCCAGCAAGCAGAGCCCAGGGTTGGCTTCATAAGCTGGACGTGGCCTTGCTCAAGGGCACTTTAGCAGCACGTTCCCAGCAGTAACAGAGGGATTCAAACTGGTGACCCTGGAGTAGGAATCACCCAGAAAAGTCACCTTATGCCAGAAGTTTTAGTGAGACGGGAACAACATTACAGCTCTGATGTCATTGACCTGTGCAGTGAGGACATATTGAACTGTGAGGACGCAGCTTATAGGTTCAACACTGACCCTGGGTCAGCATGTGCAGGTGACATGGTGTTGGTGTCACCACTACAGACAGCTCAGGTTCAACTGGTTCTTCTTTGATTTGCTTCTATAGCACAAAGGTTGACACCAGTCTGGTCCAGTTAGCATCTGAATCCATAAACGTGTGAGCTCGTCCCACCAGAGGACGTCAGCATCATGGGGATAATGTCTACAGCAGGAAAACACAGGGACAGTTGGGTTTGCTGCACATCTGGAACACACAGTTAGCTCAGATATGTTCATGTCGCTAACACCAATACAGTGACTGAGTGCTCTATAGCAGCTAATGCTAACAACTGTAACACTGCTGTTTGTCATGGTTTTCAGACCAAATGATAACAAAATGTTGGGAAAAGTGAAATATTGGAACATGAAATCATAAATTATTACATTTAAACAACAATAATACAGCTAAATTTCCCCTGTTGGCTCATAAGCTGCTCACCTGGATGCTACATCAGTGCAGTCCTCTCTGAACATTAGATAATCAACACACACACACTTATTGTTGAGAGGCTGACTTCACTAAACTCACAGAAACTCTTAAGAAGCTCCTCAAATGATGACTTTGGAGTTTTGTGTTACTGTCAGTGTATAAAAGCTAGAAAAGGAAGAAAAGCAGGAGAAATGATCAAAGTGCTGCTGTGTGCAGGAAGAACTACAACATGTTAGTGAGAAACACAAACAGGGTGTGAAACACACTCCAGAGGAAACGCTGTGTGCAGGCTGTCTGTGACTTCCTGTATCTCTGCCACAGACTGGGACAGACACCAGTGAAACCAGTCACTGTGGTCATGTGCTTGTAGCCAGCAGCCTGTGATGTGAGGCTGCTTGAGTCAGTCGTCTGCTTCCACCATGTAAACCTTGGTGTCTCCTACATGCACAGATGTTTCCTGCAGACTGTGCTGCTCCAGCTGTCACACAGATGTTGAATCAGCAACATCTGCTGTCACGTCCTCCCTGGTCCCACAGATAACAGGCTGCAAGGAAGCTTCTCTGGGATTTCTCAGGCTTTTCCCCGCAGCACGCCGTGTGATAAATACTCACAAATACTCACAAACGTGTCGTTTCATGCGTCGGTCAAACACTCGACGCCCAGCTGGAAACACTTCAGGGAAGTTCATCTGCCCGAGATTCAGAAAAGTCACAGAAAATGTCAAATTGTTGTGATATAGATGTTTATCAAATCAAATCACTTTTGTTGTCACATCACATGTGCAGGTACACTGGTACAGCACATGTGGGTGAAATTCTTGTGTGCGAGCTGCACAAGCAACAGAGGTGTGCAGGACGATAGGATATGATCATGATCATGGTCACAGCGCAGCCCCAGTGATGTTAAACACAGAGGGTTCAAACCTGTCGTTGCTTCATCAGTGTGGACGTTTAAAGATGGTTGTAACCATTTAATTATGGTTACATAATTAATTATGTAATTAATTATGCAATGGGAGACAATGGGAGACAATGGGAAACAATGGGAGGTCGGACCTCCACGCGCTCTCCGGACAAAGACGCTGTAAAAAATGTAATAAAGAACACCAAAGAAAAGTTTCTGTAGAGTTAACGGCTCTGCGTTTCCAACAGAGGGAGGGAAATCTGGGAGGATGTTTATTTTAAAAACCCTTATACATCAGGTTCTTGTTCTCTGCAGCTTTCAGCAGAATTTCCTCACCAATGTGGTAGTAGTGCAATCTCAAGATGATGGGCCGAGGAAGATGACTTTGTTTGGGACGCTGGCGATTCACTCTATGTGCTCGATCGATGAGTGGCTTCTCCTCGAGAGATAGCGCCTCCGCCAACAGGTGGGAACCAACTCAGTCATCTTGGGTCCCTCTGTGCCTTCTGGTATTCCTGCAGTTCTTAAATTATTCCTCCTGGAGTGCCTCAAGAGCTCCACATCTCTCATCTAACTTCTTTACCTCCGCAGACAAACGCTCCACAGTGGCCTGGAGAGTGGCGATGGTGTCAGAGTGGTTCGAGGCACAGTCCTGCAGTTCAGTCAAAGTGTTATCATGCCTGGCCACGTCGCTTTTTATGTCCGAAACTGAGGGCTGGATGCTCTGGTTCAAGGATGATATCTCGCCTCCTATGGTGGTAGAAATCTCTAATATGCAAGTGTCCAGTGCTAGTTAGTTAGTTCTAGTTCTAGTGGTTAGTGGGGCTTTATTTGATGATTCTAGTGTGTGTTACATTGTTGTCATATTGTTGAGTCGCAGAGCTGCACAGTGTTACAGTTTCTGTAGAGTCTGGTATAAGGAACTCAGATCCCTCTGTGAATAATGTTCACTGAAACTGATCTGTAGTTAATGAACTAGTCAGGATTTACACTAGAGAATGTTTCTGCCATTACATGGCCTGTATTTGTAGAGCGCTTTACTCGTCCCTAAGGACCCCAAAGTGCTTTTTTGCCCAAGGACACAACGACCGAGACTGTCCAAGCCGGGGCTCGAACCGGCAACCTTCCGATTACAAGACGAGCTGCCAACTCTTGAGCCACGATCGCCCCACATATTGTTGTCTTTTGTTGCAGACACCAAGTGTTGAGATCCTGTCTCAACCTCCTACATTCTTCCAGCAGGTTACACATTATTTTTTGTATTTGGAATCAAATATATGTGTCAGTTGGGCCTAGTGCAGGGGTCAGCAACCTTTAACACCCAAAGAGCCTTTTGGACCCGGTTTCCACGCAAAGGGTCAGGGTTCGGGAAAACACTGGGAGCCGCAAATACTTTGTGACATCTAAAATGAAGATAACACTGTGTATATTGTTTTTACCTTTATGCTTTGTGTGAACAACTACAGTGTGTTGCTTATGAAATCCATGAAGTGCTACAGAGAAAATTACATTTGATTTATGTAATGAACACATTTTGAGCTCTTAAAGAAATATAACAAAGGAAAGCTGAACTACAATGATCCATGTAGCAAACACAAACTGTTATATCGCCTTTGGGCTTTTGGAGCCTTGACCTGACTTTTAAAAAAAGCGCGTTCATGCAAACATCGTCGGGTCTGCCGTGATATGTTTACAACGGGACTTCTGCTCCTGAACCTCTGCGCACAGCGTCTGCAGGTAAGGTAACTTTATTTATACCCAAAGGCAAGGTAAATTTGCTTTACAGACAAATGACAGCATTTGACATCCCTTTAAAAACACACATACCTAGTAAATATATAAAACTCACTGTGACACATACTTTAATATTTCGAATCAAAAACAGTTCTTATTTAATTCAGTGACAGCAACGGGGACAAAGCTATTTTTATAACGCTTTGTCCTGCATCTCGGAAATAGAAACCTCCGTCCTGAGGGAAGAAGCTGAAATTCACCCCTTAGAGGATGGGAACCATTTTTAAGGATTGATAAAGCCATCCTCTGTACCTGCTCAGAGTACAGGGAGGCTAAACAAGACTGTGGCTCACCTATCAGACGACTGGACCATCTCACTATCTGATTCAGAGAGTTTTTCTCTGTGACAGAGGTCTGACCGAACCATGCCACCAAACAAAAGGATAAAACAGACTCAATAAAAGAACGAGAAAACAAAGTTAAAATTTTTTGGTCAATGTGGAAATGAACAAGTTTCCTAAGGCAATAAAGGTGCTGGTGACACTTTTTACAAACTGATTTGCAATTTTGATCAAAGTTCAGTTTTTCATTGATTATGGTCCCAAGATATTTATATGATTGTACTTGCTCTATTTTCTGACCTTTAATTAAAGTGACTCCGTGCCCATTTTGTTTCCTAAAATCAACAACCATGTCTTTTGTTTTAGATATGTTCAGCTGGAGATAAGACTCCTCCCACCACTGAACAAAGTCATCAATGACTGGGCCGTGGTTAGTTTCACCCTCTTTCAGTAAGCTGACAATAACAGAGTCATCTGCATATTTAATAATGACCCTGTTTTCATGTCTGCCCTGACACATGTTTGTATAGAGAGTGAATAATAAGGGCGATAGGACGCAGCCTTGAGGAGAACCTGTGGAGGAGAACACTGGGTCAGACAGAACCCCATTTATTCTCACTCTTTGTGACCTGTCAGTTAGAAAATCTAAAATCCAGCCCACCAGGTTTTTCCTGATTTCAAACTGTTCTAAAAGTCTTTTAATTAAAATATGGGGCTGTGTTGTATTAAAAGCCGAAGAAAAATCAATGAAAAGAAGTCTTGCAAAAGTCCCTTTACTCTCTACATGTTTAAGAATCAGATTTAGTAAAGTCAAAAGTGCGTCCTCCACTCCTCTGTTGGGCCTGTATGCAAACTGCATTGGATCCAGCTGACCTTCAGTCTCTTCATAATCACATTTCTGAGGATTTTTTCAAAGACTTTCATGACAACTGAAGTGAGGCAACAGGCCTGAAGTCGTTTAGATTTAGGGACAGGAACCACGACTGCTTCTTTGCAAAGAGAGGGCACATGTTGTGTTTGCAAGGATTTGTTAAAAATAACCTGAAATATAGGCCTGAGTTCATCAGCACAAGATTTAATTAGGCGGCCACTAATATTATCAGGACCTGGCTCTTGTTCACATTGACTGTATGAAAGGCCTTTTTAACATCGCTGAGTTCAATGATAAAGTGCTGAGTATCTCTCAGTTTCTGTTTCAGTTCCCAAATATCCTCGCTGAAATCAGAAGAACTAAAACGAGCATAAAACATGTTTAAAGCATTTGAAAATCTCTGTCTGAATTAAAACATCTAAAATGACCCGACTGCTGCTCTGGGGATTTTGAAACCCTGCTATGGTTTTCATACAAGTCCAGGCAGACCCAAAAGTTTTTGCAGCAAATTTGCTTTCAAGAAGGTTTTTGTCTGTTTTGCTTTCAAGATCTCGATTTTCATTTCCTTGGTAGCTGTCTGAAAATCGGTAACAGCCCCTCTTTAAAGGCCTGTCTCTTTTTCCTTAAACAGGATTTGACACTTTTAGTGACCCATGGCTTATTGTTAGCGTAAATTTTAACGCGCTTACGGGGTATAATCATGTCTTTACAAAATACTGCACAGGAGCTAGTAACATCCACCAAAGCGTCGAGATCATCTCCACAAGACTGAAGACGGGGCTGTACGAAGTCACTTTATCTCTACAGGACTGTAAGCTGTCGTCTGTGAGGCGTGAGCGTGTTTGTTTGAACACAGTTCACGGTGGAGAACAGCTGCTGACATAATGTGGATCCAAGATCCATAACTGGCCTACCTGGGGCTGAAAGTCTCCATAAATGCAGGCGTTTCGGCGGCTACACCGGCTTCCACGAGTGTGACGCTTATTTTGAGAAAATAATAGAATATAAATGTATTTTTATATTTCAATATCACAATAATCTTCCAATGTAGAACTACAAGTTAAAAAAGAAGTAACATAAATCAAATCCACTTCAGCTAAATACTTCTCATTTATTTCCATCTTACATGCTGTGACTGCAGCCATTCCCACATCTCTGTGAATGGGACTCATGGACATGGATCAGTGGTTGTTGATCAATGGTCCTGAGAATCTGCATAATTAAGATGAAGGAACGGAGCTCCCAGCCCATCGTTCCTGCAGCTGCTTTCAGTCTTTATGCAAATGTCCTGTTTGTAAGACTGAAACCTGCAGCTGAGACTGAAGACGTCACCTGATGATGACGACACGTTTCTCCCACAAAACGCTGCGTCCAGATGAACAGAAGCAACAGACTCACTTTCCTGGATGATTGAGATGCATCAAGACTTCATTGTGTGTTACTTCTCATTCAGCACAGACACATTATTCCTGTTAGGTCATGTCAGCTGTCACTCAGTACAAGCACAACTGTGAACAACACAAACTTCTCTTCAATGTGTCACAGAAACACTAAGTGTGAGAGCCTGTATGACACACAGGACAGACTGTAAGCTCTGCTGGCTGCACAGCACTTTGTAGCAGTTTTCCAACATGTCCTCCACCCGTGATGTCAGTGGTGGGACCCCAGTCACAGCACTCAGCACCACCTCCTTTAAATGGATTTTATAGCAGTTCCTCCCGTTACTCGGTGCAACGCTTCTTAAATGTGTTTTTGCAGGATAAAACACAGCAGGTGGTGTAGAGAGGACGTCAGCTGACGGAGCAGAGGGAGGCAGACTGTGGATAAATGACAGAGTGAGAGGAGAGCAACCATGACAGAAGCACAGGTGTGGCAGATAGAAGTGGCTTTATAGACACTTATTGTCAGTCCTCGTGCATGCTGTGGAAATAAGTGTCTGTGTCATGAGGTGACATGTGAGCTTATCTTTGGTCAATAAAGCTGAACGACCAGTTTTCACTTTGCTTGTTACGCTTGTTTAGTGACGTCTGGGTTTCTGTGGAGCCCGAATTTTGATGAGTTCTGGTGAAATCATCTGAGATCATCTGAGCATCGGTGAAGAGTCAGCAGAGAAAGTGTGGGACAGAAGTTTGCTTTGGACACATGGACTGAAATCAAAAAGTAACAAACAGGATTTCCAATGGACAGTATGGAGAAGTGAAAGTACACAAAGGCTGTGCTGGAACACGTGTGTTACACTTTTTGACAGCTGAGAACAAAACACAATATTTTGCATCATCTCTGCAGTGTCTCTTCTTTCCTCTGCTGTTGTGCTTTTAGCTCCAAACTGTTTCAAATGGTTTGTCAGCAAGCTGACCTCTGACCTCTGCAGTACTAACTCCTGACCCGTACAAAGAGCGGGCGTTTCTGACCTTTGACCTGCAGCTGTATGTCTCTCAGTCTCAGTTCTTCTCTCCGTCACTGATGGAGCAGGTGTAGTTGCTGCTGACAGTCAGTCGTTTGTTTTCTCAGAGTGAGGCTGAAGTCTGAACTGTTCAGAGCATCAGGTCTCATCAACGTGCGCTGCTGTAACGCCGCTTTGTCCTCTGAGATCACCAGGTATGAAACCTGAGTGCTGACAGAGCAGCATGTTCCCCCTCATTCACCTCCACCACCACAGCCAAGGCATGCTGGGAAACTGAGGACACACAGACGGAGAACTGAAGTGTCTGCTGTGTGTTCATCTCAGAGTCCTCACAGGTGACACATTAGCTCCAGAACACCAAGCCAGGTGTTTGAAGCCTGACAGGGATTCTTCCCATCCAGAGGGAGGATTTAGCTGCACAACAATGAACATTAGTGTGTAGTTTAGAAACACAGACTGTGCCTGCACTGCATCTAGTGAAGAAAAGTGTTACTGCCAGAGAACGAGGCTCCTTTAAAGCAGCTGATATTAAGGTTGAAAAATCAACAATAAGCTGATGTAATCAACGTTTCACAAAATGGTCAGCAGCTAAAATCTGGAGCCGTTCTTTGGTGGTAATTAACAGTTTGTTCTTGTTAGCTAATTATGTCATTAAAGGTAGCAGCAGAAGCCTTGTGTTGAAAGCCCATTCACTCACACATTCACACAGTATGTGTGTGTCTGTGTTACACTGTGGACATCCCTTCTGTTGGAGCGCCATCTTGTGGCAGGTTTAAGAAATGTTCTTCTTGTAAATCCAAACTGATGCACCTCCATAGCAGACTGTGGAGGCTTTCAGTGACATGAAGACTTGATTTATACTGTCATATTCTCCTGTTACACAAAGCACAGCACGCTGAACATGGATGAACTGAAACTCCCAGCATCTGACTGAGGAAAAGCACAAATCATTCTCACACTGACTCCTGCTTGATTTTAGATTTGCTTTCAAATCCTCACACTTTCATATGAAGCACTAAATGGGCTCCAGACTGTTTATCTCAGCTTCCTGTCAAACACACTGCTGCTCACACCGAGGCTCAGTTTACTCCTCCAGCCTGGCTTAACCTGCTGTCTGTTAAAAACACTCCCACACTCCTCTGTTTAATCCTTCTGATCAGACTCTTTGATTTTGTATTGTTTTTACCTGAACTTGTGTTTTTGACATGGTTCTGTCTGTGAAATAAAGCTCACACACACACTGCTACAGTCCTTCATACACTTAGAAACGAAGCTGCTCCTTTCCTCAGTGCTGACACATAAAGAAGAGTTGGTTTTATATCCAACACGTCTCTGTTCCAGAAAACAGCTTCAGCAGCCTCTGAGTCTGAACTTGGAGTTGGTTATAAGCCACAGGCCTGTGTGCACAGCAATGAGGAAATATAATGCAGTAAGTGAAACATGGATGTGTGGAACAGATTATCCCAAAGGTTGATTCTGTTCATCTGGACGTTCTCAGTGAAACATTTGGTCTCTCGGTCAGGTGACTCCTTTAGTCTCAGCTGACTGCAGCTTTCCAAACCTTTGTCACTGGATCACTCACTTCATCTCCAACGTGTCCCTGACACAGACAGCTGGAGCCGTTACAGCAAAATCATTGATCATCGTTTTTAGAACATTAGCTGGTGTTGGTGGGCAGGCTAGCAGTGCTAATTGTTAGCACTAGTTCTGCTGCTCTCCCTTTGTCTCTGTTATTGTTGGTCTTTAGTGAACAATAGAAAGTGTCTTCATGAGACTGTTGCCTAATGTTCAAATGTAGATAACACCACCTGCACCAACCTGTTACACAGCACAACCCTCTGGTGTAGCTTTGGCTGGAGCACATATTGGCAGCTCCAGTGACATCACCACTCCATGGTGACATCATCTCTACAGACTGTGGCTGTTACATATCCTCACCTGGTAATAATAAGACTGTCCTCAGCTGCACACAGCTCCAAGATGAACAAACTGAAGTAAATACAAATTAGAGTTACGATAGATTGAAATCTTGTAATCAGAGCTAATTCTTAGTGAAACTCTCACAACATCATATCCTGATCCTGGGTTAGTGTCTCGGTCTCAGATCACAACATCAGCACAGGCTTGGCTTGGGTGAGGTATTGAGTGGTTCTTGTCCATGACAGCTGCAGGTACAGTGCCATCAGCCATGCTGCACCACATGTCTGCCCAGGAACATTAGTGTGGCTGAGTCTCATGTAAACATTGTGCTAAAGTGGTGGGAAAGTGGCTGCAAGCTGGCTGCACTGTGTCCAATACTCTCAGTATGATATCCACAAACCTCTGAGTGTCACAGAGTGGGCCTGTGCTCAGCTCACTGTGCCCCATTCAATTCTACTTGCATAGTTTTACAAGTAAAATTAAAAGTTGCTCAATGATAAGTTATTGTAGTAACAACTAAGTCCATGGTCATTATTTGTTAATAGTAGCTTAAAGCTTCTGCACCAATCATGGAGCAGCAGGTTTAGAGCATGTGGATCTACAAAAGTAAGTCCCAGTAAGATGGGCTGAGCCTTACATACTAGAAGAAACATGTCATTCCCAGCAGATGAAGCGCCCTTTAAAGCAGGATCTCACTTTAAACCTAAAGAACTTGCTATGAGCATGCAGTGCATTCATGGTTATTATTCATACGATTGTGGGGAGCTAATAAAGTGCAACTATCACATTACATTTTATTATTAAATTGTTGTTAACAATCCCTTCACTTCTGCTTATCTAATTCATGGTTGCAGGATGGCTGACAGCTTCCATTAGGCAGGAGGTAATGTCCATTCTGGCCACAGTGCAACCCACAATGTGTAACTGACACTATTATATTGCATTATGTCACATTGTTACATCTTTTTAATAAATGATGACAGTCAGCTGAATTTGCTGCCCCCTTGGTGGAGGACATCAGGATCAGCAGCTGCTGCTCCATCACAAACACCACAGAAGAAGAACAACACTGGATCAGATTATCTGGACGTGTTTGACAGGGACAGTGTTCATGTTCATGGACATCAGGACAAAAACAGACGATGGAAACCTGCCAGATTTGAGCTAAACTGCTCGTTTCCATGTGTAGTCCCTGGGAGGTCACATGACCAACAAAGACACACAAGCTGTGTCCCAAAACGTCGGCTGCATCCTCCGGAGGCCGCATTTGAAGGCCGATGACGTCACAGCCAGGCGACGAAGGCTGTCCCGATTCCTCGACTCCTTCAAATGCGTCCTTCATTCCCCCGAGTTTGAAGGATGGGTCGGGTGTGTCCTTCGTGGCCCACCATATCCCAGAATTCATAGCGCGGCCCAGCCAAATTTCAGCTGCCAACAATGGCGGCCGCTACTAAGTTTTAAAATTTAACGAGGGAGTACTACTTACTTACAATGAATTCCTTACACTATATAATTTTCCCGTCAGTGTTGGGGAATTCTCAATGGTGCTTGGTGCCATACCCTCAGGGACTTTAATGTTATATAAAAACACTGACAGCTCAATATCTGCCTCAGTCACTCTCCCTGATCCAGCTGAGTCAGCAGTGGGAAAAATCTGCTTTTCACAGGAACTTGGTAACAGCAATAAGAGAATACGTAGTTTATTCCAAGAAGATATCATGTCTCTCCCATATATAGAATATCTTACTGGAACCGACATGTTCCAGATATCACCTGGAAGACAGTCTGGATGATCCCATAAATATCTAATTGTGAACAAGGTGAAGGAAATCTCATATAAAATTCTTCATAAATGTGACCCAGCCAGTCACTATATGGTAACATTTAAAAGAGACATAAATACTAATTGAACTTTCTGTGGGGATCATCCAGAAACTGTGGCACATGTCTTTTGGTTCCTCTACACAGAGATTCTGGAAGAATTTAGCAGTTTTGTTATTGTCCATATTTTAAGGGAGTTTTCTTTACGATGGAAAATGTTTTATTCTTTTTCTTTAAGTTCCCCAGGAAGAATGATAAATGTTTTTTTTATAAAAAACTTTGTTAATACTTTTAGCTATTTTATATCCATGAATGTAAGTTTATTAATAAAACACCATATTTCTGCCTTTTTATAAGGATATGAATTGTACATACAATCAATTTCAGACTCAACCAACAAAAAGCCTCTCAGAACAATATTTATATGTTGATTTTTTTCGCCTCCTCATATCATCATTTTTTTACTCCTGGTTCTGTATGTTCATGTTCTGTTCTTTTGTAAACTTCATCTGTTTGTATGTTGTATACTCATTGTGTTTCAATAAAGTTCGATTTAAAAAAAGGTACGTTCTAAACGAAGCTTCAGATGTCACTCCCATACGGTAAAAAAATATATTTTAAAATACATTTTAAAATATATTTATATATTTAAAATGTATTTTAGCACATATATTTTTTGGCCATTTTTTGTATATTTTGAAATGTATTAATAAAATATATTTCAAAATACAATTTAAATTTATTTAAAATCATTCAAAAAAATATAAATTTAACCCTTCATATATTTCTAAGAAAACACATTCACATGTAACATCTGAAAGAAATCTTTATTTGATGTTTAAAACATACATATAGCATATCAATCAAGCAAGGAATATTCATTTTATAAGTTTATTCTCATTACATACTTAAACATTCTAAAAGAAACACACACACATATACATATATGTGTGTGTATGTGTATATGTGTGTGTGATTGTATGAACATAAGTCAGCATACTTAAAATGTAATTTCTTTTCCTTTTCCAGCAGTCTCAGTTCCCCCAGCTTTCACGGCAATCCTCAAAGCCCTTCTGGACACGCTGGGAAACCCCTTCCTTACCCCCACTGTAACAAACAAAAGTCACAGTTCTATTACTTTTATCAGAGTTAAAATAAAAATGTGATTTATGTTAGCTGGCTTCATTTAGCAAACAGATATTTCTGTTTATACAGATACAGATATTAATACAGATATATTTTACGCATAATTTACCTCTTTCTTTTTCCTAGATGGGAAGTCTATCCAGTTCACATTACAGTAATGCTAACACCCCTTTTGGTCGTCTCTCCTTACCTTCCAGCATTCATAAATCTGTTGACCTTCTTTGTCTGAGACCAACCACTACAATGCATCATCACCTATTTGTATTGGTAACTTACTTTACAACCTATTTTAATGGTTGCAAAGTAAGTTACTTGTGCTGTATGCAATTTTAGATACACAGAAAGTCTTCACTTACTATATATGGCTGTCATAGTGTCCTTATCAAGGGCAGTTCTTCACTCTGCGCCGATGTCCGTTTTGCTCTGTCCTCCTATAAAAAGCATGAACATTTGAGTGTTTGACTAGTTTTAGATTTCCAAAAATTTGATATTTGTACAACTAAGCAATATATGCTATTGAGCGATACTTTTATGGGTAATTTTCGGTAAAGAAACTGGTGACAGAGTTGTAGGCTTTTTAAAGTACTATTAGCTAACCATTTGAACTGACTTTCAAAGCTGATTACCTTTTAAATTGCTGTGGATCAAAACCTCCAGTGGGAAGGCGGCCATTAGAAGAACACGCACCATTGAACCTGAAAATAACAAAAACAAACAAAAAACAGAACAATATATAAGAGTCCGATAGGGTAATAAATCTCTTCTGAAGCAATATAGTTATTTTGGGTGAAAAACAAAACATTCCTCTAAAATATATATACTGACATCAGCAATCAACATCATGATTGTAATTATTTCCTTTTTAGTACATCTACTGCTGTTTGCATGTGTCAAGCACTACGACTGTATCTATGCATATAAATTCACCATATATATCCAGCAAAAATGTTTTGTTATAGGAAAACAAACAAAGGCATTCAATCAGAGGTGAGAAATTAATTGGGAATATGAATTATAGGTGAACTATTCTTTACCTACTAGCAATCAAGCTTCTTTAACCAAGAAGCTTGAAATATTTGAATGTAAAATAAAATAAATAAATAAATAATAATAAAAATAACATGATGTAATTAAAATGCACAACTTACATTAAGGAAATCTGCATTTGTATCCACAGGCTAAAAGTAAAACAGTAAATGTGTTAGTGATAGTACAGGTATTTGTAAAAAAAAAAAAAAGAGGCAGTAACTGTGACGCTTCTAGTGGGATGCTAAATGCAGAGATTTATATTTACAGTATAATACTGCATGTACGGGTAGCTGTGTTGTGAACTGTAACTGAATATTAGAGAATCTCAGAGAAATTAAATGTATTTATTTTTTGAATTTATCAATCATAAAACCGTCTGTTTTGAAGGCCTGTTACGATAACGACTTTTTGTTGGTCGGTATATTGCCCCATAAACAATTGCGACAAGTTATGTCATTGTCATTTTAAGACCATTTTATGTCTTTGAATGTATAATCATAATATAACACCATAATAATGCAAGATCTACACACTTTCAATTGACAAACCAACATCTAATTCTTAAAGTATTTAGATCATTGAAATTAGGAATCAAAATATTAGATACCTTAAAAACTTGAATAAATAGTAAGTTTTCTAACAAATAGAAAACAATGATATTTAATGTTATTGTTTTGTTATCATTATATTTTATTTTTGTAAATATAATGGCACATAAATTACATCATCAACAATTATTGAGGTCATGTACATGTACTGTGTGTTAAGTCGATATATCGATTATTGTGATAGGCCTACTGTTTTGGTATCATAACGAGCTTGTCAAACATGCATGACCACTAAACAATGTCTAAGCAGTAGTATTGGTCTGAATGACAACAAACATAACTAGTGTTTTGGAAAATCTGTTAGAAAACAGTTATTTCAATAATTATGATTAGCATGTGACACAGACACCGCATAAAAAACTACAACAACAAATACTTACTTTAGGAGGATGGGGGAGGGCAGCATGAGGTTGAGACTTTGACATCTGTAAGAAACAAATTCATGTATTACAAACAAGTCACTTAAAAATACATTAATGTGGCAGACTGTTCCCTGTTCAGATGCAGTGTATAAGTACAATCAGGGCTGTCACAACAATGGGGTGGGGCCAAGTGGCTGCAACCCTAGGTACAATGTGCAGGTATATATAATTACATATAATATATGTGAATAAAGCAAGAATCTGTTTAGGTTAGTCACTGTGCTGACTGATGCTTGCTAGGTTTATATGATTGCAAACTGCACAAAAACAACAACAGCAACAACATTAATGACAATGACAAACAAAATTACTTACATTTATGTAAATCTCACATTAGGAAGATCTGCATTCGATTTCATGGGCTGAAATAAATAGGCAGAAACATTACTGCTAAAAAAATAAAAAACAAAAACTCTAAAAAGCCTAAAAATGACTTAAAAAGCAAGGAAATGTGGAACATTGTAATTAGCGAACATTAATAAAGCATAACTGTTCTTTGTTTCTAACCTTGGTAAGTACTCTGTAGCCAGAAGGAGAGGTAGGATTTCTGTGAAAGCCAAATTAAATGTGAATAGGCTTTGATAGTTATTGAGAAGGCAGAATAATAAGAAAAGGCAAAAGTACGTCACAATATAATTAATTAAGTTACATATTTTGATTACCAAATTATGGAAGCGTGGAGCTGCCACCCAGGCAAAAGAAAAATAGAGCTATATCACGTTATGACGTGAAATGTTTATTGTTCTAACATTATGCTTTTCATGTTTGTATAATACAGTGGTTCTTAACCTTGTTGGAGGTACCGAACCCCACCAGTTTCATATGCGCATTCATTGAACCCCTCTTTAGTGAAAAATAAAGTGTGTTTTTTTTTTTCAAATTAGACGTAGATATGTTTTTTACTGGTGCACAAAATGAGCCGTGCACGTCACAGCGGAGGCTCTGCCGAACCCCTGAGACCAACTCACCGAACCCCTAGGGTTCGATCGAACCCAGGTTAAGAACCACTGGTATAATATAATATCACATTATTATAATATACATAATTGTCACGTTCGCACAATATTGTACGGACGTGATAATTATGTACATTTTTCGTACAATGTTGTTCAAACATGTTGTTCAAACATGATAGTATATTGTTAGAACGATAAACTTTTCACGTTATAACGTGATATACTTATATTTCTCTTTTGCCTGGGTGGCAGCTCTACGCTTCCGTTCCAAATACACGAGAATAAAGTAATATTATATGGGAAAAGGCACCTGCTAGCTTGATGATGGAGGCTTCTTAGACTGGCCACCCGCCTTGGCTTCTTGTCGCCACTCCACGAAATAAAGGTCCGTTTCCTCCATGCCGGCTAATTATTCATCCTCATTAAAATCTCGTATATGTTCAGTTGGCAGAATTGAGAATTTTACATCTTCCAACCACTTAATTAACGCGAACATAATCGGCTTGTTTCTTCCCGTCTCCTGTATCCGGCCGTTCCTCTCGCTGTCAGATTTCGCGCCTCAGAGACGTCGTTATTTTTCAAAAAAAAAAAAAAAGAAGAAAGAAAGAAAGAAACAGCAACAACTACTAAAGAGAGTTTTTGCACGTTCATTGCACATTTGTGGGAATGTTTAAATATTTAATTTTTATTAATTACTTTTCATTATATCTTTATTTTTTAAACCACCGTGGCAATGCGCATGCGCATACACTCCTGCACGCAAAGGGCTTTGGAGTTGACGTAATGTCGCAATGCATTGTGGGAGCGCAGCACCATCTTGGCAGGTCACGAATCAAAACAAGTTTGCTACGAACCATTCTGAAACGTAGCTCAAAAGAAAATGACGGTATAGAGACAGATTCTGTCCAGATGCAAAGAGACGGTACTTGATTGTTGAAATGTGGACCCGTATGAAATATAGCCGTGGAGTAGAAACCCTGAAGACCAAACCGCTATTGACTTAGCATGATCTACTCTCATACCTTGTCTGTGGAGTCAGAGCATACACGGCGCACCAATTTCGCAATTATAAATCTCTGGAGGCGCACATCCAATTCACCAAGGACTGGGTACAAGATTTGGCTATTTTTAAGCCTCCACGTTGTGAGTACGGCGTCATTCAAGCAAAGGTAAGTCAGCTTGAGTACTGCGAGTAAAATGCGTTTGATTCCCCCCAACATTCAAATTAGTGCTAGCAAAAATTCATTCGTGAGGGGGAAATTACAGTGAGAACATGTAGAGGCTCTGTTAGAGGGATAACATAGTGAGTTCAGTGCATTGATGTGACATTGTCCTGAAGGATTTAGTTATTCTTTATGGTTAAAGAAATTTCCCTAATTAATTCATATTTATTATAAATAATCCTAATTACACATCTTGCTTCCTTGTTTGTGTCCTGTGTCACTAAAAATACATTCTGTTTTAGTTTTATACATTGATTAATGACCTGCAGAATCTGCTTGTCATATTAGGTGTCCATAGTTGTCACTTAAAGTTGAACTTTATGTTTTCTCCCTCTTGAAAGTGATTACATCCTTGCATTACATACTTTAGGTTCATTTTTTGCTGATAGGTTTCTTTTTAGAAACATGCAGCGTTCTATAGATGGATACATAAAAACACTTTATTTGTTACATTTATGATAAATGGATTTGAAAGTAAATAAAACACATTTGTGTCGGCCTTGGCTTATTAAAGTTCTTGTCTTTAAATGAACTTTGTCTGTGTGTGTTTCAGGTCCTGCACTCTTAAAGACTGAATTGCAGCATTGCAGCCACAGGTCATTGTGAGCATCACAGGGAAGGTTGAAGCCGCGCACTGCAGCTGTATGGCTAGAGTCGTGGAGACTTGCAGCCATGTCACTGCTCTTCTGTTTAATGTAGAAGCAACAGTGAGGATCTGTGGCACAAGGACTGTTACAGATGAACCTGCATACTGGGTTTTGCTGGGTAATATGACCAAGATACAGCCAGAGGTTGGCCATAAGATAGACTTCTCCTCTTCAGCTGCCCAAAAAAAAGGTTCTTGATCAAAACATAAACAGACCATCTGTAGTGACAGGTAAAAGAAGCCATCCTCAAAAAAGAAAAGTTCCACCTGCTACTGTGGAGGAGTTGGATCAACTGATGGGACAATATTTTTCCAAGCATAGTTCTGTTCTGAATAACCCATAATGTTTTAATTTAGGGGGCCATGTAAATACTTTGCATTTACTGAATATGTACTTGCTAAATACCACTGTTCAAAAGTTGAATAAAGAAACAAAGAAATGTTTGCCTATTTTTAATTAAAAGCACTTTGTCGAACATCACATCAGTTACAATGTAGAAAAAATGTTATGTATAGTTTACAAATGACAAAATGTTCACATAAAATCATGACAGCATTTGTATAATATCACCCACTGCTAGCATTCTGTAATTTACTGTCTCTTTTGAAAACTTATCACTTATCACATGGAGAAACCTTTGGAATGCAAGCATGCTGATCCACACAGGTATGCACACAGGTGCACACATGGGTATTCACAGACGCGGACTACAGCTTTCTTGGCTGCTGCCTCAAAGCACACTGTGCGCTGTCTATCCTGCGTGCTGCACAATATCGTTTATTATTTAGTAACTATTGATATCTACTGCTAGCTAGTTTATTGTGATGGTGCTTTTTTTTTCTATTATTATGTTGCTCTTTGTTGTTTGCTGTCTTCTCTGTTTTTTTTTTTTTCTCCATACAGGTGACCCAGGAGTTTTTTTTTTGTTGTTTGTTTTTTTTTCTCTCTTCCCCCCCTTCTCACCGTCTCTTCCCCCCCTTCTCACCGTCTCTTCCCCCCTTTGGTTTTCTTTCTTTCTCTCCCCCTCTTTCTTTCATTCTTTCCCCCAGTCATGTCTGTCCCGTTTGCAACTGAAAATAAAATAAATTCATAATTATAATAAAGGTCAATCAAATGGACCAATATGGCAAGGCCATGATGATCCACTTGGTAAAATAAATCCGCTTGCCATCTTTCTTGGCCTCAAGACAACAATTCTGATGGCTATAGATCCAAACGGGACAAAAAATAAATAAATAAATAAAGTAGTCTCAGGATAGTGAATTAAACCAACATTTATTGTTGATTTTTTATTTTAACAAGAAAAACATTTTTCAACTGAATAAAAACAATGCCAATAACCAAAATAAATAGAAGCGTACATGAAAACTACACAGTCCTTCACCTTTCTGTCTGATTTTTTTAAGGAAAACAGTTTTTCATTCCACTAAAAACAGGACAAACCCACCAGCATGAACATTAAATAAACTATTACAATTGTAAAACAAAACTCATTTACAAAATGTAATAATTATCAGTGGGTCCCAGGAAATAGAATGTGACATGGGATTTAGATTTCCGTTACCAGGATGGTCGGGTTCAGCGTAGTCTTTATCACCACCTGTCAAAGACACATCATCAATATTCATGTTTGCTCAGGTTATTCACTTGTTCACATCTGTCTGAGATCATTCATACTGTTGTATGGATGTGTGTACAGTATGTATATAATTATCAGCTATGTAAAAGATATTATCATCTCTGTTCTTACCTAGTTGGAAGTCCTCCATTCAAACTCAGAGAGCAGCTGGAGGAAGGTGGTGATCCGAGGGCTGATTCTTGTAACCTTCCTCTTTACGACACGACCTGTCTTGCGGCTTGTACCAAGTTTTGCAGGGCATTTTGTTCCCATGTCTGGATTGATCCTCACAAAGAACCTTTTAACGGAAAAAAGGCTGCTTTAATTTCAAAATTAAAACATACGTTACAGCAATCACCTATATGTTTCTGCAACTGTAAAAAGAGAAGGAGAAAAAAAAAGAAGAAGAGAAAAAAGGAAAAAAAAAAAAAAAAGAAAACTTATCACTACATAAACAGCACAAGACTTAAGAGTATTTAACAAGAGCATTTTCCCTGGTTTTACTACCACACTGGGGCACATGTTCACCAAAACGCAGCAAACCTTTGCCATCTTATCCAGGAAGGTCACCTTTTTACCCTCACATGGAAGAAGTAATCTGATTGGCATGGTGGTATGTAGCATGTAGTTTGAAGCAGGGATTTCGTAGTGCCCCATGTGTAGTGTTGGAACCCAGTCAGGATTTGTTTCATTCATTTCATAGGCTGGTTTGTTGCAATAATGCCAAATAATTAGCAACTCTATAAATAGAAGGTAGTTCTGCATGTTTGTTCTAAGTTTGTGCTATTGAAAATAAAATTAACAGGCTATAAAGAATAATATGAACTTATTTAGAACTTACCTGAATGAAAATACTGGAGCACACCAACAGATATCTGTGGCTGGTAGAGAACTGAATATCAGCTCGTCTCGCAGCTGCTATCCAGGCTAGACGCCTTCTTTTGGTAACATCCAACACATAAGCTCCCTCATGATGTTTCCAGGTGAGGAAACAATGAAAAGAGAGCCTGTTTTCAAGCTTATTCCTTTGTCGGTAGTGCAATCTAACATTACAACCGACCACACAGCAAGCATTTGTTTGGCCTGCTAATATGGCGCCTTGACCAAAAATCCTGGCTACGCCCCATCCCGTAAGATCACGCTCCAGAGCCCTATTAACGTACGGATCTAGAAAGAAGACGCTGCATTTTTAACTCTGAGGGAGATGGAGAATGAGCCTATTTCCAAAACAGTGGAGTGTGTTCCTTTAAGTACTAAATTGTATATATTGTCAAAAACTAAAGTGTACATAGCAGTTGTTGTATCTTGTTTACTGTATCACTGACAGATAATTTCAAAGTCAATGAACGCTACATTATAGTGAGATATTGTGTAATGTGAAATACTGTAAGCAAATAAATAAACAACCTAATTCGTGATAGACCTTTGACTCTGTTTTGTTTGAATCCAACTGTTTTTTGCAGATGTGCATAAAACATGTTACTTTTAGTATTGTTATCATTATCATCATTATTGCACTAAATATATTTTAAATAAAGGATACTTTGATATACATTCTACTGTAAGGTTGGAAATGTATTTTCTTCACCCTAAAATATGTTTTGAAATGTATTTTGGTTTGAAAGAAATATATTTTCAATTTCAAAAATATATTTTTTTGGAGCATCACAAATACAAAATATATTTACCATATATTTGAAATATATTTTGGCCAGGAAAAATGTATTTTTTTACCGTATGGGTTTGCTGCTGCTGACTTTGAAAATCACACCAAACATGGAATCAAATATATCGACTCGGCTTAGACTACAGAGAAGCTCGGCACTGCTCACAAAACGCAACACAAAAGGCTTTTTAAAGACAACAATCACTTTGACAGACACACAAACACGACTGAGTACAGAGCAGCTGCTGGTTTGAAGCCACAGAAATGTCCAAATGTTTAAACACACTGCAGCGTTGCAGCCGTGATGCATTTGTGCTGCTAAGGCCACACACATCAGCTGCCTTACATTTTAGTACCAGTTCATCTCTGACCATGGCAGCACAGTCTTTCCAGTACAGTGATGTTGGTGGGGACAGTGGGGACTGATTGTTCATTGGCTGTAAGCCGGTCACATGGACGTTTAACTGGTGCTTTGATTGCTCTGTAGTCTGTTGTGCCTGTGAGCTGCTCCTAAAATGAGACAGATTATAATTGTCACCATTCTGTTAATGACTCTTATTATGTGCGCTCTCCTCCACTGTCACACTAAACACATTAAACCTTTATTTTTGTGTAAAGTCAGGATTTATTGGCTCTTCTTAAAAGCGTCATGAAGTGCAAAACTCAGCAAACATTATACAAAAGTAGATTTAGAAGCTGAACTGAAAACATTTAAAGTGACAGTCAGCACAAATCCAGCTGACATCTCCATCCAACCCAAGTCTTCATTTAAAGTCATTATAACTGTGACACACGTTTGTTACAGTATTAATCCTGCCTGATGCTGCAGGGCCAACATCATGAAACAGGCTCAGCATTTATTTCCATTATGAAACTTTATCATTAAAAACAAACCATTGTTCTGCAGTCGTCCCAGGACTGTCGGTCAAACGTTCTCTCCACATGTTTAAGGCTGAGCTCACTTTATCGTCTGCCTGAAGGAGGGAAGCAGATGTTACTAAACATCACAATAAAACATATGAAATGGGTGCACATGAGGAACGTCTGCACTGTTAAAGCCATGCAAACATCTTCACACATGAAGCAGCAACACCTCTCAGTTTAGCAGCAGCTGGTAAAAGCCACAGTGATCCTGGAGCCTCCCTGAAGGACTCGTTCATCAGTAACTGTCAGGAGGACGATTAAACCTGCTGCACACGTCCTGTAGTTACACACTCGGGAGGAAAGACGACGTCCTCGCTCTGCAACATGATCTGTGTTTCATCCAGGACGCTCAAACACAGATTGGTTTCCAAATATTAGACGCACTGGTTCTTCATGCGTTTCTACCTGAGCACTCAGAGTCATTTCTACAACAGGCCTCCTTCACCTGCTGGTGCCTCTGTTTCTGTGTTTGGCTGTTTCCATCAGTGCCTGATGTTTGTGATCTTTGATCTGTTCTGAAGTCTCTCTTTGTGACACAAATGTTGTTTGGCTTCTTTTGCAAACAAGGCAAAAGAACTTTAATGGATTCATTTGCTGATCTTATTTTCTGATGCAAAGCCGTCCTTTCAACGCTTTAGAAAGAAAACCAAACAATGTTTTTAAAACTTTCCCAAAATGTAAAAGCTATTAAAACCATAAACTTCTGCTCCTTGATCATGTGATTCTTCTTCTAGACTGTCTGTAATTGTTATTGCTGATTGTCAATAAAGTTGTTTTTTACAAGTTATGTTGTAAAGGCAGCTTGTGGCGAGGGAGGAGGGGCGACTAAAAGCAGGTTCATATAGTGGGAAAGTCCTCAGGTCATGTGAGGATATTTACTGATGCGTCAACACTGTCAGATAAAAGAACGGCTGCTGCATTTGTTCTCCCACAAATAAGTTTGGTGATGAGTAAAAGAATTACAGATGATGTGGCAGTTTATACTGGGAGCTGGTAGTGATGTTACTGGCTTGAACTGGGTGGAGGACGCACTAATATGCAGGTATGTGGTTTGCTGGGACTCTAGCAGCGTGCTAGTGAGCACAGGTGATATGTCTTCAGACTCTAGGCAACATATTGTTTTTGATATACTTCATTTACTGTATAGAATCAAACACAGAGGGATAGAAGTGGATTTCTTATGGCTCCCTGTGAATATCGGTGTTGATGCAATGAACAGGACGATGAGTTTAAAAAGGTGCAGCAAGAAGAAGTCGTGCAGGTTTGACTATAAAATACAGTGAAAGTGAGGTGAAGAGTATAATGACGGTAAAGATGAAGGACGAGTGGCAGGCACACTGGGACAGAGACGGGAAAGGCAGATATTATTATACAGAAAACAGTCGTGTAGAAGAAGCTGCAGCAGAGACCAGGATGGAATCTGGAGAGTCAGAGTTGGTCACACAGGCTTCAATAGCACACTTAAAAAGGTAAACATGACACAGGAAGTGTGACTTCTGTGGACCAGAGGAGACGTTTGACGGGTTGTTAACGTCGTCAGGATGCTGGATGGAAACGCTGTGCCTGATAGGATGATTACAGGCTGGACTTTGTCTTCCTGTTACAGATGGATCCAGGCCCTGGATGACTGCTGGACACACATGACCCACACTAGGCTGCCTTCATCCATCCTTTCCTCCTTCACTGAGACTCAGAGTCAGCATGTATGTATTTATCAGTGATTTGAATCCTTTCATTACAGAGTGAAGTTAAAGTAGACGTGTGAACACACTAATAAACACAAAGGGACACAACTACTACTCCATGATGTAAAGCTGAAGTATTACACAGCTTTATGAACCTCCTGTTATCCTGGTAGACGAGTACAGCAATAAATCTTTTACTTGAACATCTTCTGGCTCCAATAAGCTTTGAAATGTGACCATGAAGTTAGAGACACACTGACTGAAACCCACAGCTGTGACTGTGGATCACATCCACACACAGTGTAGCTGCTGTCTCTGTGTGAGCCTTTGCACTGCTGCTCGCAGCACCGTTATATCACTCAGCGCTCGCTGCTGTTATTGAATCCACTTTTTACTGTCCGTGCAATCAAGCTCCTCTGCAGAGCTAGAAAATATCTTCGAACCAGTTTATGTGTTAGGGGATCCTTTGCAGCTGTGACTGTTGCCTCTGTTTTTGTCCTTTGGTTCCTGGGAGCCTTTTACATTTCCATCAGCAACAAATATCTGAACAGGCTTTATTGTAGGAAATACAGGAGTAAATAGTTGTCATTATTTATTAGATGTTGTTAAAGATGATCAGATGCTTGTTTAGTTTAATGCTGTGGCTTCAGTCAGCATCACTGTGCTGTATAGTTTTATTTTTCTGATCCTTCTGTTAAAGTTGCTGAATAAAAGCTGGTTGGTCTGCACCTCACCTCTGCCTCGAGCCTCCTTCTTTAAAGCAGCAGAGGCTCTTCATTCAGGTATCACAGCTCGAGTTGTTCTGCAGGAGACCCAGAGTACTGTCCTTGGTCCATAATGACATTAACTTTGATTCATGTCAACACGAAGCCTGAACGTCTGTGATGAACATGTAACCCACATAAAAAATAAAAGAACTGTGTCTATAACTAAATTGGAATCTTAAATTCCAACCGGAGCGTGTCCGTGAAGGCATCGTGCGTCATGACGCACGCCACGCCGCGAGGCTGCACATGCCTGTTGTGACCAATCACATTCGCGAGGCACCGATATATGCCTTCCGGGTTGTCGCCTCGAAACGACGCGGGGGAGAGGCGTTAGCGGATGGAAGCAACAGGTACGTGGGGCGAGCGCTTTTCGCTGTTTACTATCTTGACTTGTTTTGAATTAATTGTGGATTGCGTTCAACAGTATTTTGATACCGCCGTGGGTAGATGCGTGGGGCTCGTATGTGACATCGCACGTAGTGAATGGTGAGTCTGAATGTTTGTTTGTATTTGTAACCTGTATCAGTATGCCAGTGCTATTAGCTGATGGGATGGCTGAGACTTACTGCATTACTACTGCTCTCACTTTATGTGGCTGTAGTTTTGTTATTTGAGATTGTCATTTGTTTTAATTCATTACAATGATTGGATATGTATTTGTTGTATTTTCTCATGGATTTTATGTGTACACTGGAACTAAAGCTAGCTTGGGAAGTTTAGATGAATTTTGCTAATAGTGGTTTTGTGATTATAGTGCAGGCTAGTGGTGCCCTGGAGAGACCACAGCGACACCACTACTTTGGATGGCGAGCTAGGCCCAACGAGCCAGAACCCCAGCTACAACTTCCTGCGGTCTGGTAGGAGGCTGCTGCGGCCTACACTCTCCCCTCTTGGTTTAGTCCCCTAAATCTCACTTCTGAGATTTCAGCTTTGGAATCTTAGTGCTGATCATCCTACTTCAAATTTCAACCTGTCTAGACTGTCATACGCGTTGGACTTATATCACTCATGAAATAAACTTTATGGACATTGTTGCCAGAGGTTGGACGAGGTTCCTGCACTGCCGTGCAGCGGATATTTTACAAGCTTGAATTGTTTTATTTTTTCCTTGTCTGCAGATTTTGTAAATATTGGTGTTTGGTAATTGCACTTTATTTTCACTATAAATAACAATTGTAATCACAATATCTGTGGTTGTACGTTTATTGTACTTCACTCACCTCCTAGAGCCGAATCTGATATCTTCTGAATTAGCCCAACTATTCATAACCAACTTAAATTATATTTAGCTTATGTACTTGCTACATAAGACAAATTAGTGGCGAGCCAGCCAGGAGGTTGTGTCAAGTATAATATTGTTGTGTACATTCAGTCTCACTATCTCACCATATTACTATGAACATGGACTTGTTGGAGTCATTAGGTGTTAAAATACCAAACGCGGTGTTGGTCAGTGGCGTCCCCGCATATGAGGTTGAGGAGATTGAAGATTTTCTTCTCCAGTATGGTGCTATTGAACGCTCCGTGCCAATAAACTCACCCGGTTCTGAGTTTAATAATATGCTCGTTGTTGAGTTTAAAACGGGGTCTGCTTTTGATTTATTGGGTCCGATTCTGCCGTATACATTTAAGCCCTTAAATAATGAATATCATATAAAAAGCTTGTCTAAAATCTATGCGGCTACTGTCGGGTGCACAAAGACTAAGACTTATTTAGCTGACTTAAAACAAGTAGCAAAACTGTCTGGGCAGGATTTTGCTGAAGTTCTCCAAGAACTAATGACCCAAATAAATGGAGCTGTTTCAGAACTGCGCCCAGGAAAACCAGAAGGGCTCAAGCAGGAATGCACTGCCGCATCTGAACCCAAAATGGCTGCCACTCCGGATCGACAAACCCACAACAGGGCTAGCCCTGTCACTTCTTCAGCTGCCCTACATCCTACAACAACAGAAGGACATTCTATCAGTATGTCTGCGGCTGAGTTGAATCCACCTGAAGTACAGAGGTATGTTGTGGAGCATATAGTAAAGAGCGAAGATGTAAACATACGCTCATCCCATAAGCTGCGCATGTTTTCTGGGAGACTACCACACCCACAGCATGAGGTGGACTATGATACATGGCGCTCTGGAGTGGATCTCATCTTAAAGGATCCAGCCATTTCAGAACTGCGAAGATCCAGACACATCCTTGATAGTCTTTTACCACCTGCAGCGGACATAATCAAGCACCTTAACCCCGACCTACCAGCTGAGACTTATATTCAACATCTTGATTCTGCTTATGGAATTGTACAGGACGGGGAAGAACTTTATGCGAAGTTCATGGACACGCTGCAGAACTCGGGTGAGAAGCCATCCGGCTACTTACAGCGACTTCAGGTGGCCCTGAGTTTAGCTGTTAAGCGGGGAGGGGTCAAGCAGGGTGAAGTGAACAGGCACCTGCTCAGCCAATTCTGTAGGGGATGTTGGGATAGCAATCTTATCTCTGAGCTTCAGCTGAAGCAGAGAAAATCCAACCCACCCTCTTTTGCAGAACTGTTACTCCTATTAAGAACTGAAGAAGACAGAGAAGCTAGCAAAACTCTGAGGATGAAGCAACATTTGGGAACACCAAGACACAGAGTTGCAGCTCAAGCTCAGTTCGCAGTAGAAGAAGAAAAGGGGGTTTGTGCTGCGTTGTCCACTCTCACCCAGCAGATGGCGGAGATACAAAAGCAACTTGCCGCCTTAACTGCCTCCCAGTCTCACCAGTCCCGTACTCCTGTTCCAAAGCAGCACCCGAAGCAAAGAACGGATACACAGGGGAATATATCATCTAACCCCAAGCCTGGGTTCTGTTTCAGGTGTGGGGAAGATGGACACATTAGACCACAGTGTGAGAACAGACCCAATCCCGCATTGGTCAATGCAAAACGCAAACAGTTCAGTGAAAAGAAACCAAAATGGCAGAAGCGGAATTCATCAACTGGACATTTAAACTAGATACAGTTTCTGTAATGGGACGTACAGGAACTGTGCAGGACCCACATTGTCCCGCAAAGGAGGAAAGGAACAAGGAGGAAATTGTTCACTGTGTAGACCTACACACTTGTCCGAAGGTAACTACAATGTTACCTCATGGGTTAGTTGGGTCAAGATGCACAACAGAGGTGACCCTAGCAGGCCATCCACAGAAATGCCTGCTTGATACAGGATCACAGGTTACTACAATACCTGTATCCTTTTACAACAATCATCTTCATGACCAACAAATTCAACCACTCCATGATCTTCTCCAGGTGGAAGGTGCTGCGGGTCAAACCATTCCATATCTTGGATACATTGAGGTTTCCGTCAAGTTCCCCAGAGATTTTGTTGGTGAAGAATATGAAGTAACAACATTGGCTCTAGTTGTTCCGGACGTACACCCTGACGTCCCCGCTACTGTGCTAATTGGGATGAACACCCTGGAACCCCTGTATGAACAGCATCTTAACCAGCATCCGAGCTATCAGCCTAGCACTCATGGGTACAGAGCGGTGTTGAAAACACTACAGCTGTCACACAAGCAGAAGGAGAATGGCAGCATTGGGAATGTGAGGCTACTAAGCAAAGCTCCAGTGCGTGTTCCGGCCGGCCGCACTATTGTCATCCAGGGCTCTGCCAAAGTTTCCACCCCGTTGTTTAGCCAGAGTGTTCTCCTACAGCATCCTGCTTCCACCTTACCTGGGGGGTTGTGTGTCAGCAGTTGTCTCATCAACTTCCCAGCTCTTTCTCCATACAAGGTTTCTGTGGTTATTACAAATGAGTCGGAGCAAGATACCTTCATTCCACCTCACAGTGTCATTGCGGATTTGGAAACCTACCACTGCATCTTGTCTGAACATCGCGTGACCCATCTTCCAGTCAGGAACACTACCACCAGCCTGAACTTTGATTTTGGTGATTCTCCACTGTCACCTGAATGGAGGACGCGAGTCATAGGCAAGCTGAATGACATCTCGGAGGTCTTTTCGCATCATGACTTGGATTTTGGATGTACATCAGCTGTCAAACATCATATTCCACTCCATGACAATACACCGTTCAAGCAACGTGCCCGGCCAATCCATCCACAAGATTTTGAAGCTGTCCGCCGTCACCTGCGTGAGCTTCTGGAAGCCGGCATTATAAGGGAATCATCGTCTCCTTTTGCTTCGCCTATCGTGGTGGTCAGGAAGAAGAACGGTGAGGTCCGGCTGTGCATAGACTACCGGAAACTAAACCTTCAAACCATCAAGGATGCATACCCCTTACCTAATTTGGAGGAATCCTTTTCAGCACTCACTGGTTCTAAGTGGTTTTCAGTGCTCGACCTGAAGTCCGGTTACTACCAGATCCAGATGGAGGAGGAAGACAAGGCAAAGACTGCTTTTGTGACTCCTCTTGGGTTCTGGGAGTTTAACCAAATGCCTCAAGGTGTTACCAACGCCCCAAGCACCTTTCAGCGCTTGATGGAGCGATGCATGGGGGACCTTCACCTAAAGGAAGTGCTCGTTTTCCTGGATGATTTAATCATCTATTCGGACACTCTTGAGGAACACGAACGAAGGCTGCTGAGAGTCCTGAACCGGTTGAAGGAATATGGGCTGAAACTGGCACCGGAGAAATGTCGATTCTTCCAAAAGTCTGTAAAGTACTTGGGTCATATTGTCTCTGAGGAAGGAGTTCAAACAGATCCTGAGAAGATAGAGACCATCAAGACATGGCCGGTTCCCCAGACTCTGAAACAATTAAGATCTTTTCTGGGTTTCGCTGGTTATTACCGCCGGTTTATAAAAGACTATTCCGTCATTGCCAAACCCCTCAATGACCTGACTCGTGGATATTCTCCAGTTCAAAGATCAAAGACCCTGAAAGCTCACAAGATACCCACCTACAGGCCAAACCAACCCTTCGGGGAGAGGTGGGATACCAAATGTCAAGTTGCATTTGAAACCTTGATTGAGAAGCTTACAACTGCTCCGGTTCTTGGGTTTGCAGACCCGTCTCGTTCATACATTCTGCACACCGATGCGAGTGTGACCGGACTTGGAGCAGTGTTGTATCAAGAGCAAGAGGAGAAACTCCGGGTCATAGCTTATGCTAGCCGCGGATTGTCGCAGAGTGAGAGCCGTTATGCAGCCCACAAGCTGGAATTCCTCGCCCTTAAGTGGAGTGTGACCGAGAAATTCCAAGATTACCTGTACGGGGCAGATTTTACAGTGGTGACGGACAGTAATCCACTGACCTACGTTTTGACAACAGCTAAACTGGACGCTACTGGACACCGTTGGTTGGCTGCATTGTCAACGTACTCCTTTAAACTTCTGTACAGAGCTGGCAAACAGAATTGTGACGCTGATGCGCTTTCGCGGCGACCTTACTCCTGCTCCAGTGATGAAGTTTCTAATGACCATGAACTCATTCGTCAGTTCATTTCTCAACACACAGCTGATTCTGATGTCCTTCCAGAAGAGACTGTGAGAGCAATCTGCCAAAGTCATTTGGTCAGAGCCACACGGCCGGGTGACTGCGGTGAGGTTGGCTTCACACTTGTCGAGTCTTTGTCAGTTCAAATGGATGCCATCCCTGACAGTTACTGTTCCGAGGACTGTCATCAGCTGCCTGTCGTTTCTACTCTTAACATCAAAGAGAAACAACACTCAGATCCCTGCATTCGAGAGCTTATTCACCAGCTTGAGACGGGGAACAGGGTTCCACCAACAGCTAGAGCTGAGCTCCCTGAACTTCCGTTCCTGCTCAGAGAATGGTCCAGGTTGGAGCTGGTGGATGGAGTCCTGTACAGGAGGAGACGGGACAATGGAGACCTTTTATATCAGCTTGTCCTTCCAGAGGAGTTGCGGCCATCAGTCCTGAAAAGCCTCCATGAGGATATGGGCCATATGGGGATTGAACGTACACTTGACCTTGTCCGTACGAGATTCTACTGGCCTAAAATGGCAAAGGATGTTGAGCAGAAGATTAAGACTTGTGGCCGCTGTGTGCGCCGAAAAGCCCTGCCGGAAAAAGCTGCTCCACTTGTCAGCATAAAAACATCTCGACCCCTTGAGCTTTTGTGTATGGATTTTCTTGCTCTTGAGCCTGACACTAGTGGCACTCGTGATATCTTAGTCCTGACTGACCATTTCACTAAATTCGCTGTTGCCATTCCAACACCCAATCAAAAGGCAAGAACTGTGGCGAAGTGTTTATGGGAGAATTATATCATTTATTATGGCATTCCTGAGCGAATTCATACCGACCAAGGGCAAGATTTTGAGTCAAGACTAGTAAAAGAATTGTGTGAGTTTGCAGGCATTCAGAAGAGCCGTACAACCCCTTACCATCCGAGGGGAAATCCAGTGGAGCGATTTAACAGGACGTTGCTGGCAATGTTGGGGACCTTGGAGACAAAACAAAAAACAAGGTGGAAAGAGCATGTGAAACCGCTGGTTCACGCCTATAATTGTACCAGGAACGAGGTTACAGGGTTTACTCCTTACGAACTCATGTTCGGTAGAACACCTCGTCTACCTGTGGACCTGGCGTTCAATCTGCCACTGCGGGAATCCCAGCAAAAGAGTCACTCACAGTACATTAAGTCACTCAAATCGAGATTGGAGGAAAGTTTCAGTATTGCCTCCAGTAACGCTACAAAGGCTGCCGACCGAAATAAGAAACGCTTTGACAATCGTGTGATACCATCAGCATTGGAACCAGGTGATCGTGTGCTTGTGAGGAATGTCCGCCTTCGAGGGAAGCATAAACTTTCAGATAAATGGGAGGAAGAAGTTTATGTGGTTGTCCATCGGGCTGGGGACCTCCCGGTCTACAAGGTAAAACCTGAGAACAGCGATGGACCTATGCGGACCCTTCACCGCGACCTCCTCCTTCCATGCGGCCTCCTCACGAGCAGTGAGGTTAACTTGGAATCACCAGAGCAATCGCTTCTGCACAGGCCAAGAACTCGGCAGCGGAACCCGGATTTAAATTCCCTCACAGAACCTCTGGTTGAGGATGAGGACACAGGAAGCTTGGTTTCATTGTATGTTAATCCTCCAACGTTGCACTTCACTGTGGAAAAACAGAATCATTTTCCAGATTCATCTGACGGTGGGAGCCTAGGACCACTGATTTTGGATCCTTCAGTTGAAGTGGAAGTGCAAGGAGAACCAGCCTCTGTGTCCAGTGTTCTTCCTCCAGCAGTGGAGTCTGGTGGTGGGCAATCTGACTCTGATGTGGAAGACATTTTGCTTGAACTTATTGAAAGTCACCCTGAAGATAGAAATAGCTTACCTGAAAATTTACTTGGAAATGGAGACATACTTGTCGACATTCCTGTCGTTGCTGTTGAAGATTCTCCTGCAGAGTCTAGTGTTATTGAGCAGGACACTGACATAGGTGACGGGCTAAGACGTTCACAACGACAAAGAGCACCACCTGATCGACTTCACTATTTCACTCGTGGTAATCCTCTGGTTTCCGTTGTCCAAACGATGTTGCATAGTCTTTCCGATGCATTGGGCCATAATGCTAGCCGTCCTTCGTCTGTTCACGTTGTCTAGCGTTTAACATGCGACGGGACGTGCATGGTTAAGGCGGGGAGGATGTAACCCACATAAAAAATAAAAGAACTGTGTCTATAACTAAATTGGAATCTTAAATTCCAACCGGAGCGTGTCCGTGAAGGCATCGTGCGTCATGACGCACGCCACGCCGCGAGGCTGCACATGCCTGTTGTGACCAATCACATTCGCGAGGCACCGATATATGCCTTCCGGGTTGTCGCCTCGAAACGACGCGGGGGAGAGGCGTTAGCGGATGGAAGCAACAGGTACGTGGGGCGAGCGCTTTTCGCTGTTTACTATCTTGACTTGTTTTGAATTAATTGTGGATTGCGTTCAACAGTATTTTGATACCGCCGTGGGTAGATGCGTGGGGCTCGTATGTGACATCGCACGTAGTGAATGGTGAGTCTGAATGTTTGTTTGTATTTGTAACCTGTATCAGTATGCCAGTGCTATTAGCTGATGGGATGGCTGAGACTTACTGCATTACTACTGCTCTCACTTTATGTGGCTGTAGTTTTGTTATTTGAGATTGTCATTTGTTTTAATTCATTACAATGATTGGATATGTATTTGTTGTATTTTCTCATGGATTTTATGTGTACACTGGAACTAAAGCTAGCTTGGGAAGTTTAGATGAATTTTGCTAATAGTGGTTTTGTGATTATAGTGCAGGCTAGTGGTGCCCTGGAGAGACCACAGCGACACCACTACTTTGGATGGCGAGCTAGGCCCAACGAGCCAGAACCCCAGCTACAACTTCCTGCGGTCTGGTAGGAGGCTGCTGCGGCCTACACTCTCCCCTCTTGGTTTAGTCCCCTAAATCTCACTTCTGAGATTTCAGCTTTGGAATCTTAGTGCTGATCATCCTACTTCAAATTTCAACCTGTCTAGACTGTCATACGCGTTGGACTTATATCACTCATGAAATAAACTTTATGGACATTGTTGCCAGAGGTTGGACGAGGTTCCTGCACTGCCGTGCAGCGGATATTTTACAAGCTTGAATTGTTTTATTTTTTCCTTGTCTGCAGATTTTGTAAATATTGGTGTTTGGTAATTGCACTTTATTTTCACTATAAATAACAATTGTAATCACAATATCTGTGGTTGTACGTTTATTGTACTTCACTCACCTCCTAGAGCCGAATCTGATATCTTCTGAATTAGCCCAACTATTCATAACCAACTTAAATTATATTTAGCTTATGTACTTGCTACAAACACACTATCAGCATCACTGACATATTTCATCATTTAAAATCACTTCCTGTCACTGTGGTGGTTACAGTGACATCATGCAGTTTGTGCTTTGACCTCCAGAGGGCGACAAATCAGCACAGACAGAGAGCTCCATTCAAACTTTGCTGCCATCAGGAATAATTCTTCAAATATAATCATCAGTGTTTGAGCAGCTATGATATCAGGGACAATCTAGACATGTGTGACAATACTGAACATGTCACATGACACACCTCAAACATCATGTGATCCACTCTCAGTCTGCACTTTCAGTCATGACTTCATGAATTTATGATCAGTTTACTCCTGAAATATTCAAATGCTGCAGGGTGAAGAACAACAAAGTGCTGACACATGTTTGTGTTTCAAACAAGAAAACCAGCAGAAATAAATCATCTTTGGACAACATGACAGAGATTAGTGAGTTTCCAAGTTGCACTTGAATGCAGCACAGACAGATTCTGATGTTCGTGGTTGTAAACGTGTCCTCAAACGCCTCTCTGACTCTTTCCTTCCTGCTCAAAGTTCCTCTTTTCTGAACTTGGTGTTTGTGCCTGACGCTGATCGTCTCCGTGTGGAGCTCCGTGTGAAGGTAACGTTAGCAGTGTGTAATGTTTCCTGGCTAACATCAGCTGTGTGCAGCTCAGTTCCAGCACAAATCTGCCGCTCCATAGTTCACGGTAACGGACTCATGAGGTCGACCGTTAAACGCTCTCCCGCCATTTTGTCTGTGTGCGCGGATGTGTACGTTTTTGTTACCACTGTCATCTCATCAATAGCCTATTTGTAAAAGATCTCTGTTCATAGTTTAGTTGGATTTTAAAACTCTGTAGTTGGACAGTTTTATTTTGGACTGATGCTAAAATTCTTGCTGATTGTTTCTGTCGAGGTTTTGTACTTGACATCCGCCATTTTGGATGTGATAAGCTGTAGAGAGTGCGTCCAAAAAGAGAAACCAGAAAGAGAACCTGTTTTATTAATAACCTCTTGCAAATAGAAGAATATGAAAAAAACAACAACAAATAGGATAAAACCTTTAAATTACTTGAATTTTTAAAATCACCATCATCTGTTAACACAAATTTGATCATTTCAAATTTTTGTTTTCATTTTCTCTTCCCAGTTACTTCTTTCTCATTCTCTTCATTCTCCTTGTCATCTTACGTCTCACTCCTTAACTGAAGTTATAGTTCTAACATAAGTCCCACCAACGTCCTTTATTTAATCTCTGTGTTGTCACAGTTATTATCATCAGATCAGACATGAGACCCAGACAACAACATAAGTTTACAAGCTAACATCATGTCAGCTAACATTAGACGATAGCATCATAAACTTTAAATTACTTTGCCTCTGATCAACAGTTTGATTACATTCTCACATCACAGGTTTATTTGCTAAGTGTGAGTCCGCCCACATTAGATCCACTTTTCAGCAGGTGGAATAATTTGTAGTATATAGGTAATACATCAACAATGCTGCCGTGGCTGAGTTAGGAATATTTATAATGTCATTTCCAAAACTTGCATATGATCTGCAATTTGTAGCAGATCTACTGACTGTCACAGAGCAGCTGGAGCAGTCTCGAATGCAGGTCAGTCCACTGCTGCCCCCTGTGGCCAAGTGCCATAGCTACTGCTGGATGAACTCGTGACACATCTGCACCTGTTTCTATGAACACATTGAGTCTGAGTGGCTGCACTTACACTGGTGCATTCAACATATTGAAAGATGGCAGCAATGTGGATTGTCAAGACTCAAACCAACCGTTGAGCAAAGACAGCAGCATCACTTGTTTCTGTTTGTTATACAGCCAGATTTACTCGTGACACACATGTGCAGCTGCTTTATCACCTATTCTGAATTTGTTTCAAGCACAATACATTTGTTACACATGTTGGGATATTGTGTTTGTTATAAATGTTATATACCTGTGTGGTATGTGACTTGTGTTGCCATGACGCCAGGTCTCTCTTGGAAATGAGATTTTTAATCTCAATGAGATTTTTTTTTACCTGGATAAATAAAGGACTAATTTGTAACTTTCAGTGTTTTCCGGTCTTCCAAAGGAAAAAAAACCTTCAACTACATGACATGCAGTTGTGTATTTGTTTTCACCTTATCATACACTTGAAGTTTTACAAATCACCACTTCTTTAGTTAATATCATTTCAGTCTCAGACAACCTCGTTTCTCTTACAGAGGTTGAATGCACCTTCTGCGGATGGCGGTACCACACAGTGTGCGTGGACTTCCCCTGCACAGAAGGCAACTACAAATGCTGTGAATGCTAAATAAACAGAAACAAATGATCCCTGTTGTCTTTGCTTGATGATTGGTTTGAGTCTTGACAATCCACATTGCTGGCGTTGCATCTTTCAATGGCAGCAATGGCAGGTATCAGTGCTCAAAGCTTTTGTGTTTGTTTCCAACAAGTTGCCCACCTCGGGAAACAAAAATGTGTTCTTTTACTTGTCAGATGAACATATGAGACACTTTGACTCTTCAGTGCAGTGTGGAGCCTAACAAAGATCTGTTTTGTGTCCCAGCTGATCAGCAGGAGGAGGAGAGTCTGACGGAGCAGCAGAGGAACATTTTCAGCTACTTGGACTCAGCTCAGCCACTACAGAGGAAACAATGAGCTCAACACAGAAGGTGACAGACAGAGCAGGACCATATGACCAAAGATATTTATCACCATATACATCTGAACATTTGCCATAACGATGTAGCTGACGATAGAATTGACAGCAGACAAAATACTTTACAGCTGCACAACTTTATTAAAAAGCCATCAATGTATTTTCACTGAAACAAGCAGCTGTTGTTTATGTGCATTAAAGTTATATAAAAATGTAACAGTGCAAATGCAAATTCCTCGCTGACAGTTTAACCAAAAGGCGTTTCCAGTGGAAACTGGCCGACACATCCTGAGCATAACCATGTATAATATCCACTAAAGTTCAGAAGAGGTTATATAGTCGTGGCCAAAAGGTTTGAGAATTGCATAAATATTGGAACCTGGAGAAGTTGCTGCTTAAGTTTTTATAATAGCATTTTGCCTGCACTCCAGAATGTTATGAGGAGTGATCAGATGAACTGCATCGTCCTTCTTTGCCATGAAAACGAACTTAATCCCCAAAAAGCCTTACCACTGCATTTCATTGCTGTCATCAAAGGACCTGCTGAGACCATTTCAGTGATCGTCTTCTTAACTCAGGTGAGAATGTTGGCGAGCACGAGGCTGGAGATCATCATGGCTGTATCCCGATTCAGGTTCTGCAGCTTTAAAGTCCTCAAGGGTACTCCAAGACCGCTAAGGCCGAAGTGCGAGGCTCGTGAAATGGGACGTCTAGCCTCCGTCGCGCTGCCCAGGTTGCCTAGCAACCATGATACTAACAGCTGGAAACGTTTCATACAGCTTTGTTTGACAGAAATGAAGGAGAACATATTTAGTTCATTTGTTTCTACATGAGCTCTGTGTGATTTGATGAGTATCTGAGGCTGAGACCACAGGACTGTGAAACATGATTGTTGGGCTTCATTTCTGTGCTGAACAGTCGTTTAAGATTAGCTGTAAATAACAATTAGCTGATGTTGTTCATGAGACTAAAGTCATCTCACTGTGGTAATGTAAATATAATATGGCCAATATTATAGTTATTATATTAATCACTTCACTCACAGACAAGTATCTGTGACAGTGTGTATACAGATGTATCATGTATAAGAGACAAATATTGTTCCTTTAATATGTTGGTACTAAATTTGGCTCAATGCTTACATATATGTGTAAAAAGCAAATGTAGGAGCTGTGATAACTGTGTCTGATAGAATGAAGAGTAGACTGATATATGAAATATTCCTTTATTGGGTGAGAAAATCAGACCATGTCATAACTGCTGTAAGTCACACAGAATAGATATCAGAGCCTTAAACAGGCTGACTTCTGCTAAATGGGTCAAACTGGGCAGAAAGTCTACAAACACATAACATCCTTATAGAATATGATGCAACACTATAGATCAACTTAGCTCAGAATATATAAAGCATATAAACAGTTACAGCAATATGATGCAACAAACACAGCAGCTACTGATCCAAAATACTCAAAGCTTCATAGAACTGAAACCAACATTTATTTTTAGCTCCATCCTGCTGCTGATACAGACTTTAGGTTTCTGAACATTAAACTTGTTGCTGCCTTTCATAGTGTGTAACTTGAAGGCCCTGAGTACTTTCTCCCACACTGGAAACACTGGGATGATCACATTATTTGAACATTACCTAATAAGACTGATTCAGCACAGACAGTTATGTTAAACTTTCCTAGCAGTCCTTCACAAACAGGGAACAGTCTGTCTATTCTCTCCATCTGTCAGCTGCTGCTGGCTCTTCCTCCTCCTCTTCCTCACACACTGCTGAGTTTGTCCTGGTGGATCATCAGGGCTGCAAAGCCTCACAGATGATGTGCAGCAGTGGCTCCCTCAGTCTGTCCTCACTCTGGACACTTGCAGTCGTCACACATGGAAATCAAATGTGTGATAAGCTGCAGGATTCAAACACAAGTGTAACTTATAAACACACGTTCATACTTTTATTCCACAATCAGAGAGAAAGAAACAGAGAGAGAGTGCAGGACAGACACAGGTGACAGTCTCAGGTGTACACACTGCTACACAACAGCAGCAGAGAAGCAGGATTTAGTGTTTGTGTTATTACGAGTGTAAACAAGAAGAGTTCCAGATGGTGCAGTGGACACATGTGTGACTGCTGTGATTAAAGCATCTTTCTTTCAGCTTAACGAGTGAACCGTCAGCTCGTTCAAACACGTTAAAGTGCGTTTGGCTCGACACCACCGAACAGAGGCAGCAATATAACACAGCTAACATTAACAGTGCAGTGGATCCTGCTTGTGCCGTGATGTTCAGGACTGCAAACCGAGCAGCATCACTGACTTTCAGCTTGTTGTGTTTGTGGATATATGACTGACTTTAATTATCCACAAAATCATCACATTCTCTGTCAGATTAAGGTCGACTATTGAACGGCGTATATTTTAAAGGCTTTAAAACCAAGTTAACGCTGAAAGTACAAACATCACTAATGTCACATAACTCTGCCGACAAGGCATAGCTATGGCTATGAAATGCTCTTTGTGTATCACTTCTTCATTATGAAAGATGTCATTAATGCACTAGTAATGTCTCATCTGGAGTATTGTTCAATCATTTGGTCAGCAGCTAATAAGACAGATCTTAACAGACTTCAGTTAGTCCAGAATAAGGCGTCCAGATTAGTGTGAAGATGTTCATACTATACTAATATTGATCAAATGCATAATAACCTTTCTTGGCTTCCTGTACAGGCTAAAATATTCTATGGCTTACTTGTAGTTCTAAAGAAAGCAATTCTGTTAAACACACCACATTTATTCTGCTCAGCTGCAGTATCCAGATGAAATACATCATCATATTACACAGTTTTCAACAAGCTGCAATTTAGTAAATGCTCGAGTTAAAAGTAACGTTTTGTAAAACTGTTACATTTAGAGCAACTTTTAAGTGGAATAAGTTGCCTTAAAAAATTAGAGAATTATTCAAAACTTTAATGAACACTTAAAAGCCGATTTACAGAGCTTTTAGTTGTTGTAAATATTGTAAGACATGATTTGTTTTTGAAATTTGTGTAATGTGCCTCAATGTTATTGATATTATTATTATTATTATTGATTGCTTATATTTGAACAATTGTGAAACCTCACTGTGGATGTAAGAGTGAAATTATGTGGATATCTTGAATACACTTTATTGTGTAATATTTTATGTAAGTATTTGATGGAAGACGAGCAACATCTGTTGTGGAAGCTAACGGGGTTCCTTTAGAATAAACAAACATAGGATTTATTATCACTGAATAATTCTGTATAAATCTATACAAATTATAGAAATATGTAATAGGAAACAACAAAATAATCTAAATTATAAAATAATGTGTGTGTGTGTGTGTGTGTGTGTGTGTGTGTGTGTGTGTGTGTGTGTGTGTGTGTGTGTGATTTTAGTGTTTGAACAGTCATGAATTATCTTTAACAGCAGGTTGGATGTAATGTGTTAGAACTACCAGCAGGTGGGGATAAGAGACCTTTAAGGTGTTTGGTGCCACGCTCCACCTTCAGGTTTAAAACTAGTGTTAATGGAGTTTGAAGGTTGAGTTTGTTCCACGACTGCATTTCACTCACTGCCTCTGTTTGTATCTCTGTCACTGCAGGACCAACATGGAGCCAGAAGTCAGCGCTCTCAGGAGGCCGACAAACCTCACAGAAGAAAGGGAGAGAAAAAACACACCTGTGACGAGTGTGGGAAGGGTTTTACTGTGAGGGCTAAACTAAAACAGCATCAGGTCATCCACACTGGAGAGAGACCGTTCAGCTGTGACTTGTGTGGAAAGTCTTTTTCCTTGAAGGGTCACCTAAAAACACACCAACTCATCCACAGTGGAGTTAAAGCATACAGCTGTGATCAGTGTGGCAGAGCTTTTACTCACAGTAGCAGCTTACAGAGGCATCTAGTTACCCACTCTGGAATTAAGCCATACAGCTGTGACGAGTGTGGGAAGGGTTTTACTGTGAGGGCTAAACTAAAACGGCATCAGGTCATCCACACTGGAGAGAGACCGTTCAGCTGTGACTTGTGTGGAAAGTCTTTTTCCTTGAAGGGTCACCTAAAAACACACCAACTCATCCACAGTGGAGTTAAAGCGTACAGCTGTGATCAGTGTGGCAGAGCTTTTACTCAAAGTAGCAACTTACAGAGGCATCTAGTTACCCACTCTGGAATTAAGCCATACAGCTGTGACGAGTGTGGGAAGGGTTTTACTGTGAGGGATAAACTAAAACAGCATCAGGTCATCCACACTGGAGAGAGACCGTTCAGCTGTGACTTGTGTGGAAAGTCTTTTTCCAGGAAGGGTTCCCTAAAACAACACCAACTCATCCACAGTGGAGTTAAAGCGTACAGCTGTGATCAGTGTGGCAGAGCTTTTACTAACAGTAGCCACTTACAGAGGCATCTAGTTACCCACTCTGGAATTAAGGCATACAGCTGTGACATCTGTGGAAAAACTTTCAGCCAGAGAGAGAGCCAAAATACACACCTACGCATTCACAACAGACATGATGTGTACTGCTGTGAACAGTGTGGCAAAGAGTTTATAACTCACACAGACTTACAACGACACATGTTTACCCACACTGAGGAGAGACCTTATCAATGTGACCTGTGTGAGAAGACTTTTAAATCTCCACGTCACCTGAGACGACACCAACAGATCCACACCAGAAAGAGACTCTACAAGTGCAGCTACTGTGAGGTATGTATTTATATTGTTATCTTGTCATTTTAGCCTGACTGTTTGGAACAACTCTGCTCATTAAACTGTGTTAGCATGTTAGCAATTCTACTGCATGGAAAAGCAGCTCTGAGTGATTATTCAGATTTTCCTTTCAGTTATGATTTTAGTATTACTGTAGTATTATGGTGGTAGTATTGTAGTTATTGCAGCCCAGTAAACTGAGTGTGTTAACTGAAACAGTCAAATGTAGTTGGACGTCTGCAGAGATGCTCTTTATTTCAGGCGACGTTCAGGATACAAATGTTGAAGGACTGACTTACACTGTCTTTGTGTCTTTGTTTAGAAGCAGAGCGACACAGATGGATCCAGTTCTCAACCCTGTCATCACTGTGGTGGTGGGAAAGACTTTCATTGTGACCTCTGTGGAAAAACTTTCAGTTGGCAAGCTGCCCTTAAAACACATCAACGTAGACACACTGGAGACAAACTGAAATACTGCAAAGAATGTGGGAGAAGCTTCACCACACCAAGTGAGTTAAAACAACATGAACTGATTCACAGTGGGGTTAAAAAGCACCTCTGTGATCAGTGTGGGTCATCCTTCACCACTGCAAGGGACCTTAAATCACACAAACGAGTCCACACAGGAGAGAAACCACACAAGTGCAGACACTGTGAGAGAAGCTTCTCGCATTCAGGTCATCGTAACAGTCATGAACGAACACACATAGAAGGAAACTACAGCTGTGACCAGTGTGACAAGAGCTTCAGGAATCTCAGTTCATACTCTGCACACAAACGATCCCACGTTACTAATAAACTGTTTCACTGTTACCAATGTGCCCAAACATTCACCTCATTGTCTGCTCTGTGCAAACATCAGCGCGATCACTCAGGGCTGAAATCACTCCCATCACTGGATCACAGTGAATCTGAAGACACAGAAAGATCCTCTGGTTTCTGTGTCAGACTCAAAAAGCTTGAGATCAGGCTCCACAGAGTTCAGATAGAATCATTTAAACTTGTGTTGAACTGAACTGGTTGCTGGGCTGAACTTCTACATAATACAGATCTACATGGGATCTTCTTTTCTGTTTTTTACTGAGTCAGTTTTGTCCTTTTTTCTCTGTCCTGGTTTTGCTCGTCTGTAAATGATTGAAACTCAGTCAAATAGTTCATTGTTCTCCAGCAAAACGTTTTGGAAACTCATGTTTAACCTTTAAAACTCTGACATGTTTTAGCACACAAGGCTTCATCGGGGAGTTCACTCATGATTGGACCATGAGAACAAAGGTTTTTAGTTCTTTCAAAGAGAGTCTTGGAGATGTTTGATGTTTCTGTTTTTTCTACATAAAGGAATAAACTATTTTTCTTGCTTCATGTAGTGTGGAAGTTTTTAATGTTTCTTCATCTGTGATGTTCTTGAATGTGTTCACGTGAAGATGATATAAATAAACTCTTGTCAGAGATTTACAGTTATCAAACAGGTGAATAAACAACACTGAGACACTTGGAGACGGTGCACGGGTGAGGGCTCAGAGAGGACTCACACCGAGCTGCAGTAGTCGTTTATTATTTATAGCAGGGTGAAACAAGCATAGCAGTTTCCTCTAATTTTGCATATATGTGTGTGTGTGTGTCTAAGTTCGTATAAATGTCATAGGGTGAACTTCCTCTTTCTATAAACAGAGCGAGTAGTACATTTTGTTCTTTTCCTATTAAGAGTAAAATATGAACATATACTTTAATGCAACATAAAACTCATAAAAGCGTTTCTTCTTTAACATCCCCTCCTGATGTTAATATTTTTCACTTAATCATACTTTATTATCAGCCAACAATCACTTGCTTATAACATTTTCAATTGTAGCATCATTCAGTATGTGTGTGTGTGTTTCTATACTAAATCTTCTTCATCCGATTCATCTTCTAGTGGCAGTCCAACATAGGTAATTACTGTGGCCTGTACCATTTTGTCAATCATGGATCTTATGCATGGTAGGATACATGTAGAAAACAAGCACAATAATAGAAGCAGAACTCCTATCAGTACGAGTCCTTTTATCACGAGGGTCTTCCAGCTGCCACTCAGCAGCCAGGTCAGCCAGTCCTCATTGTTCGTGACATAGTCTTGTTGCTGCGCATTACTCAGTTGTCGCAACTTGTCTAGGGCGGTGGTCATGGTCAAGGAGTGCACGTTGTCCGGGATATAGGTGCAACAAGTGGTGTTGAATAAGACACAGAGGCCCCCTCTCTCAGCGAGAATCATGTCCAGGGCGACCCTGTGTTGCATGACCACTATTCTGATCGCGTTGATTTCCTCATTCTGAGCCTTATTTATCTTTGTTGAGCTGTTCAGGAAAAGTCCAAATCGGTAGTCAAGAGTCTCAATTCTTAACGTGTTTCTTCCAGTTCCGACCCATGGGAACAGTGAGTGCAGGACCTTCTGTCTGGTGGTCCACAACTTGAACTCCGCTGGTACATCACTGCCCCAGATTGGGTCATGGGGTTGCACGTCATCAGTGTTCCTCTTGCGTCGTGGTTGGTTCTGATGGAATACTCTGAATGTGTGGTCTGACACTAAAATTAGGGCGCAGAGTCCGGTACAAGAAAAGCTCACAACTAAGACAAAACTGCTCCTGCAAGGAAAGCTCACTGTTATGCATGCAAGTCATCAAGATGACATCATCAAGATGGCGCTGGAGTGACGGCAGCCTTTCCAAGTAGCTCTGCAACACTGCACCTTTCTGTTAACTTTAACTTTTTAGACTAGGCTTTTCAAACTTTTTTTTCACCTTCCTCTACTTATACCTCTTAGATATAGCGATACAAGATGGATAATGCACTTTTTAAAACTTCTGGAACCAGTTCCTTCATCTATTCGAGAGCGGAGCTGCTGGCACTAAAAACAAAGGGACAGACCGGCATGCGACACAACATCCCGGCCGAGCTAAAGAGGAGCTACAGAGGCTGCAAAGCTGGAGCGAGGAGAGCGGATCACCGGAGGCGATTCAAACCATCAATCCCGACAGTGATCATGGGCAACGTGAACTCGTTACAGAATAAGATTGACGAACTGTGCGCTCTGAACAACCACAGACTATACCGTGAGTGCAGCTTGTTTATCTTCACGGAGACGTGGCTAACCGAGCTAACGCCGCAGGCTAACGTAGACCTATGCGGTTTCACACCCGTGAGAGCCGATAGGGACACGCAGGCCAGCGGAAAAAGCAGAGGTGGGGGACTCATTGTCTACGTTAACAACAGATACTGTAACCCTGGACACGTCTCCGTTAAAGTTTCGGTATGCCGTCCGGACCTGGAGCTGCTAGCTGTTAGCTTGCGGCCATATTATCTACCTCGGGAGTTCAGTCATGTGATCTGTGTGTATGTTTACATCCCTCCGAGGGCCGACGCAACAGCTGCCTGTGAGAAAATACACACAGTCACAGCAAGACTTCAGACACAAAACCCCGAGGCTTTCATTATTATATCTGGAGACTTTAACCATGCCACACTGGACTCTACTCTGGCTGCTTTTCACCAGTTTGTGAATTGTCCCACAAGGAGCAACAGGACAATTGACCTACTGTATGCTAATGTGAGAGATGCATACAGAGCCACCCCCCTCCCCCCACTAGGGAAGTCAGACCACAACCTGGTTTACCTACAGCCACAATACACACCCCTCGTCCAAAGGCAGCCTGTCACAACGCGCTCCATCCGGAGATGGACCCCAGAAAAGGAGGATGCTCTGAGAGACTGCTATGACACCACAGACTGGGATGTGCTCCTGAGCCCACATGGTGAGGACATAGAGGGGGCGACACACTGTCTTACAGACTACCTCAACTTTTGTGTGGACACGGTCGCCCCTGCTAAGACGGTACGGTGTTATCCTAATAACAAACCGTGGGTAACACAGGAAGTCAAAGCTGTCCTCAACATGAAGAAGAAGGCTTTCAGGAGCAAAGTGAAGGAGGAGATGAAGGCAGCACAGCGGGAGGTGAAACGCTGCCTGAGGGAAGCAAAGGACACCTACAGGAGGAAGGTGGAGCAGAAGTTGGAGAGGAACAATATGAGGGAGGTCTGGAATGGTGTGAAAACCATCACAGGCCACAACACCAAGAAAAGCACAGTGGGGGGGACTGTGGAGAAGGCAAACGAACTCAACAACTTCTTCAACAGGTTTGACCAGCCCACAACCCCCCCACCCTCACCTTCACTACAGAGTCCAATCCCCACTCTCCTACCTCCCTCGCTTCCCCCCCTTCCTGACACCATGACACCCCCCTCCTCCAATCCCTCTCTCAGCAGCAAGACATCTCCCCCCCTCCCCTCTTCCCAAACATCTCCCAGTGTCACAGTGGATCAGGTCAGGAGACAACTGAGGAAGCTTCGCCCCAGAAAGGCAGCAGGCCCAGACAAGGTGTGTCCTAGGATGCTAAAGGCGTGTGCTGCTGAACTTGGGGAGCCGCTACAACGAGTCTTCAACCTCAGTCTGCGACTGGGGAGAGTGCCCGCCCTATGGAAGACATCCTGCATCGTCCCGGTCCCCAAAAAGAACCGGCCCAATGAGCTGAATGACTTCCGACCGGTGGCACTGACGTCACATCTTATGAAGACTCTAGAGCGGCTCTTCCTCAACCTCCTCCGACCACAGGTACAACATGCCCAGGACCCACTACAGTTTGCATACAAGGCGGGTGTCGGAGTGGAGGATGCCATCCTGTACCTCCTACACAGAGCCCACTCACACCTGGATGGGGGAAAAGGCACGGTCAGGATACTGTTTCTTGACTTTTCCAGTGCCTTTAATACCATCCGGCCCTGTATGCTTCAGGAAAAACTGAACAGGATGGAGGTGGACCCCTGCCTGGTGGCTTGGATCTCCGACTACCTCACCGACAGACCACAGTACGTCAGGCTGAAGGACATCACGTCTGACACAGTGGTCAGCAGCACAGGAGCACCACAGGGAACTGTGCTGTCCCCTCTTCTCTTCACCCTGTACACCTCTGACTTCTGCTACAACTCTGAATTATGCCACATTCAGAAGTTTGCAGACGACACAGCCATCATGGGGTGTATCTGGGATGATCAGGAAGAGGAGTACAGAAGTCTGGTGAGGAACTTTGTCGCATGGAGTCACACAAACCACCTGCAACTCAACACCTCAAAGACTAAGGAACTGGTTGTGGACTTCGGGAGGTCTAGAGCAGGTCCACTGCCGGTTCAGATAGAGGGGGAGGAGGTGGAGGTGGTCAACAAGTACAAGTACCTCGGGCTGTGGGTGGACAATAAACTGGACTGGTCATGCAACACAGAGCACCTGTATAAAAAAGCCCAAAGCCGACTGTACTTCCTCAGGAGGCTGAGGTCTTTTAACATCTGCAGGAAGCTCCTGAGGATGTTTTACCAGTCGGTGGTTGCTGGAGTACTTTTCTATGCTGTGGTGTGCTGGGGGAGCAGCACAGCAAAGAGGGACTCATCCAGGCTGGAGAAACTGATCAGGAGGGCTAGCTCTGGAACAGTGGCGCGGCTGCCCCTCTGTTGGTCTTCCATGGTCTCTTGTGTTCTGGGGGCCTCTGGATGTCTGGAGTTTTGATCTCCTCCATACCCGCTTCACACCCTGGAGGACGGGGCTGTGGCCCCCCCACACTCCCTAGCAGATCATTACATGGAGAAACCTTTGGAATGCAAGCATGCTGATCCACACAGGTATGCACACATGGGTATTCACAGACGCGGACTAAAGCTTTCTTGGCTGCTGCCTCAAAGCACACTGTGCGCTGTCTATCTTGCGTGCTGCACAATATCGTTTATTACTTAGTAAATACTGATATCTATGACTAGCTAGTTTATTGTGATGGTGCTTTGTTTTCTCTATTATTATGTTGCTCTTTGTTGTTTGCTGTCTCCTCTGTTTGTTTGTTTGTTTGTTTGTTTGTTTTTTCTCCATACAGGTGACCCAGGAGTTTTTTTTTTGTTTTTTTTTTGTTTTGTTTTTTTGTCTCTCTTCCCCCCCCCTTCTCACCGTCTCTTCTCCCCTTGGGTTTTCTTTCTTTCTCTCCCCCTCTCTCTCTCATTCATTCCCCCTGTCCTATTTATTAAAAAAAAAAAAAAAAAAAAATGACAAAGGATGAACTGAAGCTCTGCCATCACGTAATGTCGCATACTGCTGTTTCTGATGTCATTTAGAAAAAAAAAAAAAAAAAAAAAAAAAGGAGGGCTAGCTCTGTGGTCGGCATGAAGCTGGACACTCTGGTGACAGTGGCAGAGAAAAGGACATTAAAGAAACTGATGGACATTATGGACAATGCCAGGCATCCTCTGCACACGGCCATTAACAACCAGAAGAGTCTGTTCAGTGACAGGTTGCTTCTCCCAAAGACAAGAACTAACAGACTTAAAAACTCCTTTGTCCCACACGCCATCAAACTGTTTAACTCCTCTCTGGAGGGGAGAGGGAGGGGAAACAGGAGGACAAAGGAGGGGGGAACAACTAAGCTGTAGTGCCTCTTCACCTCACTGTACAATACCTTGTGCAATACTTTTGTAAATAGTCAACGGTGCAATAGACTCAATACTTGAAATGTGCAATTCACTTGTATTTTTATTTTTATTCCTATTTATTCTATTTATCCCCTTCGTATATTTTATTTATATTGTCTCTGTATTTATATATATGTGTGTGTGTATAACTCTGTAACTTCTGTCGGTGCTGTGCTTTTTTGGAAATCGAATTTCCCAGAGGAACCCACCCGAGGGATTAATAAAGTTCTATCTTATCTTATCTTATCTTATCTTATCTTATCTTATCTTATCTTATCTTATCTTATCTTAAGTTGATCAGCTCTAGGTGAGAAGACATTTAAATCTCACACTTGTTCTGCTGCATTTTTGAAGCTGGAGGAACAGATCGCAGGGTTCATTTTTATATACACTGCAACTGCCATGAGGACAGGGCCATTTTTTTGTTGTTGTTTGTTTTTCCTTTTGCTCTGTGCAGCACTTTGGCAGCATTTTTAAATTTCTCTTTGTATTTTTTCTTTCTTTTACTAGTGAAGAGATGTAGAGTGAACAGTTATACAGTCTAAATATCCCATATGGGTCGTGTGAAATGGTGTTTTCAGTTTCATTCAGTTGAAGTAAAGAACGTTGAATATTTCTAAGTGTGCTGTTTTGAACCAACATGTCACAGTATGATCAGTGCTGTAATTTTTGACAGTCACTGTATCAATGTTATTTTTGCATCTCTTGAATAAAGGTTTTGACCTGCAAGTGCTAATTTCTTTAGTTATTGGGGTAAAATGGGTAATGTTAATAGGAAGGTGTTTGCCAATTCAGTAACCTAATTTAATGTTAATGGAAACTAACATTATCTCAAATTGTTTAGTTATAATTGTTGTTTAACTGAATCTTGATTTTTGATCTTGATTTGTTCTTTCCCAACATTTTTCAAAAGAAACAGTCTAATTTCTTTGCTGTGATTGATTCCAGAGAACACGGAAGAACTGACATTATTTAACTGTTGATTTATGTAGATTCAGTGGAGGAGTAATGTCAGTTTAATTCTTTACCTACTGTCAATGCAGTGAAATTAGACATTTTGTTTTGAAAGGTTACTGGTGGATGCCAGCAACCATCTTGGAAGAGAACAATATAATCTGTTATTAGGCCTCCATTTGAAAATTGTGTATTTGATACTAGAATATAATAGGTATATAATAAGCTGAGGCCTTGACTAGTAGAACGTCATGTTGGTGTTTAACAACACATGAGCCAACATCAGACTCCGAGCGCTACGATGCTAAAGATCAGAAGATCCAGTGTGACATCATCGTTACCTGGCAACAGCAGCCCTCATCTGACTTTATTGGAGGATATTTACACCAGCAACACGGTTTAGTTTGATATGACGGATTAACAACATGCGCTGTGATATCCAGTTCATCTGTAATAGATACAGGATCTAATCAGTCAGCAGATATCTGATCAGCTTATTTATAATTATACTAGAAACAAACACTACTGTGTTGGTGATTCATGCAAACTTGCATATCAGCCTTTGAAGGTTTTGTAGTATTGAGAACAAAGAGGTTGTGTTAGGGCTGAAAAGCCCGACTTGTTCTCCTCTGCAGGTCATCAAATGCACCACAGAAGTTTGTATTTGCACAGCCTGTATATGTTTGATGGCTTTATTATTCTCTGTTCAAAGACAGTAAATGTGGAAAATGTCTCATGTAGTATCAGCTTCATTTAAAATGACTGCAAACATTTAGAGAACATGTGCTGCTGTTTGTCCAACATTTCAACACTGAATGAACCCTGAAAACATGATGGCAGCTGGCAGGTTGGAGTTCACATGAAATATCGGCTGTATGAAGACTGGAAATATAGATGATACAAACATGCAGCCAAACATTTGTGGACATGAATAAACTATCTGATCCAAAAAGCAGGAAGTGACACAGCTAGAAAGTGTGTAACAGCTGAAGTCAAATGTGATGCAGAGTTGAATCTGCACTTGGATCCATCTGTGAAAGGTCCACATGTAGGGATCACATGAGTCCTGATGTTTGTCAGTCAGCTTGATAACTCCATCTACTGTGGCTACATATACTGGGCTGGTAGCTCCACAGTGTTGGAAAGAAACTATTAAATGTGCAAAGTTTAAAATCAGAGGCTCTTCTAACACAGGAGCCATGTTGAGTTTAGATCACAGCCGACCACCGGCAGTCTGAAATGGAATGAAGCCCATTGACAGCCAGCAGGTCTAAACAGGAACGCACCCATTTGTATGTGTGGCAATGATGTGGCTGCAGCTGACACAGGATTGGTTCAAACTAAACATCAAACACATTTCACAGAGTTCACAAATAAACTCACGTTTTTATTTTTGAAGATGATCATAAAGTAGAATTTATGGTCCAGTAGAAACAGCAGGAGGTTTGAGCCCTTCTGATGGCAAGGCAAGGCAAGTTTATTTGTATAGCACAATTCAACAACAAGGTGATTCAAAGTGCTTTACAGAGACATTAGAAACAAAAACAAATAAAAAGCATGATTTAAAATTGATTAAAACAAGCAAACAAACTAACTAATTAACAAACAAACAAACAAAACAGTATATAAAATCAAAACAGATAAAATCAGAACAGTAGATAAAATCAGTAGTTAAATGTAAGTTTTGAAATTTAAGCTTAAAAGTGTGGATTTGGTGCTTTATTCAAATGCAGCTGAGAACAGGTGAGTCTTCAACCTGGATTTAAATAAACTGAGTGTTTCAGCTGATCTGAGGCTTTCTGGGAGTTTGTTCCAGATATAAGGAGCATAAAAGCTGAATGCAGCTTCTCCGTGTCTGGTTCTGACTCTGGGAACTGATAAAAGACCGGATTCAGATGACCTGAGGGATCTGGAAGGTTCATACTGGGTCAGGAGGTCACTGATGTATTTTGGTCCTAAACCATTCAGAGCTTTATAGACCAGCATCAGAACTTTAAAGTCTATCCTCTGACGGATAGGCAGCCAGTGTAAAGACCTCAGAGCTGGACTGATGTGGTCCACTTTTTTGGTCTTAGTGAGGACTCGAGCAGCAGAGTTCTGAATGAGCTGTAGTTGTCTGACTGATTTTTTAGGTAGACCTGTAAAGATGCTGTTACAGTAATCAAGCCTACTAAAGATGAATGCATGGACTAGTTTTTCCAGGTCCTGTTGAGACATCAGATCTTTTATCCTTGAAATATTCTTGAGGCGATAGTAAACTGATTTTGTTATTGTCTTAATGTGTTTTTCTAAGTTTAGGTCTGCATCCATCACTACACCCACATGTCTCGCCTGGTTTGTGGTTTTTAGATGTATAGATTGAAGTTCTCTGGTGACCTGTAATCGTTTTTCTTTGGCGCCAAAGACTATTACCTCAGTTTTGTTTTGTTTAGCTGGAGAAAATTGTACGGGGCCTTGGTCTCCTGGTGACATTGTGATATATATTTGTGTGTCATCTGCATAGCTGTGATAGTTTATTTTGTTGTTCTTTATAATCTGTGCCAGTGGGAGCATGTAAATGTTAAACAGAAAGGGTCCCAAGATGGAACCTTGGGGAACTCCACATGTGATACTTGTCTGCTCAGATGTGAAGTTACCTATTGATACAAAGTATTTCCTGTTTTCTAAGTATGTTTTGAACCAGTTTAGTACAGTTCCTGAAAGACCTGTCCAGTTCTCCAGTCGTTTGAGTAATATGTTGTGGTCAACTGTATCAAATGCTGCACTGAGATCCAGTAAAAGTAAAACTGACATTTTTCCACTGTCTGTATTCAGACATATGTCATTAAACAGCAGAAACAGGATTTGGAGGAAGATGTTAATAGATTAGAAAGAATTGTACACTGTGAATCAATGCAAGTCTTTCTATATAGACAGATCTGTAATAATCCCTCAGGTAGGTTCCTCTGGGACAGTCACAGATAGAGACACCAATTCTGACATCCTCTGAAAGCCTGACTTTGAATTTTCATCACTCGTCATGCACACAGATGTTAATTCTACATATTCCTGGTACTGAACTCTAAATCAATATGAAGAAAATGCTCCTGCTAATCTGCATCTATGTTGATATCAAATCCTTTTCCAGCACATGGATAAATCTCTATAAATCTTTTAGTCTGATCAGAATGGGCACAGTGTTGTTATTGCAGCTCCCTGATGTTTGAAAAGCTAAATGTCCATTTTAAAGTGCTCGTGTGTAGGATTGTGTTTCCTTCCTTTGTGCAGTTCTTACAGTAAACATGTTTGAATGTTTCCTGTTCCCCTGATGCTTCTTCCTGTTGGATAAAATTGGTTTGAATAACATGTTCTTATAGGTTTTAATGAACTTCAGACTGTGATCCACTTACAAAACTGTCTCATTTTATTGGAACGATCCACATTTGCATCCATTCACGGTACATTTGACATCTGAACACGTTTGTACACATGATGAAAGGACAGATGGTGTTTGTGTGTCCTTCTTAAACTTAGTGTGGATGTTTCATCATGTAGAACGACTTAGAACAAAGTCTTTGGAACATTTGGAGAACACGTTTAGGAAAGTAACATCCTGGTAGAACATTTTCTTAAAGCAAAGCAGAGCTGCAACATGACTGTGAGGATTCAGAAGAATAAAGTCAGAATACTTTATTATTATGAAGACTAAAGTGCACCTTGATGCTGCCGATGAACACACATGTTCTTTGTGAAAGCATGTGTGAGCACAGCTGACATGCACCACACTGACCCCACTCGCCCCATTTCTTCATCCACTTCTTGCTCTTGTGCTTGAAATGAGACGCAGCAAAAGTCAGAGGCTCTAAAATCCACAAAAAGGGGGCTCGTTAGATCAGGATACTGGATGTGATCCATAGAAAACATGGATAATACACCACTTTATTTGAAGCATCTGTAGCACTGCCTCAGTTCTGGATGTTTCCACAGACTCCTCTGTGCACCTAAAGGAAAGGTCAAGGGTCAGCAGCACATGTAGTTGGGACAATTCTTCAGTTGCACAAACTACATAATCATTTTCCTCCAATGACGACTTTTCACTTGCAGAAATGGTCCTGTGTGATTTCCAGGCTGTGATATAAAAACTAGTTCCTAATGGCAGCGACTCACTCAGTAAACATGTGTTTCCTTCACCAACCTCACACACAGATCCAATAAGATCAGGAAGTGGGCAGTATAGTACAATATGTGTTATTCTGTGCTGCACTGCCCAAACTAAAGATCTGCTGAAGTGTTGGAAATGATCCAGATGTTTATTTTGGACGATACAGCAGAAGATCAGACATGAAAGTGGAGATAACACAGAAGACCTGCAGCAAAGGTCAGAGGTCAGACTGGGCCCTGGATTCAACAATGAGCCAATGATCATCAAGCAGTGACTAAAGCAGAGCCCTGACGTTCTGACATTCATCACACAGTCAGAACAAATGTCTGCTGATGACTTCATCTCATGAAACGACTGATAGATGTCAGTTCATTGATCAGCTGAGCTGCTGATCTTCATGGTCACAGAAACATTCAGCTTGTTTCAATCAGTAAATAACTCCCACTACTCCCAGTTTGAACTGTTCCCACTCAAAATGCTGTGAGAACAATGATCATTGTAGAACTTCACAAACATCACGTGTTGTTTTCCACATGTAAGATCAGCAAACACACAGAAACTTCCTGTTGCCACACACGGCCTCTAAAATCTCTTCCACGCTTTCTGTCTGAAGTCCACTCTCTGTGTCGGATCCACAGGAAACAACAAGATCTTATTAACATGGTTTTCAATGTGTCTCCTTCCAAAAAGTCCAACCAATGAACAAATGTGTGTATTTGTGGAGGCCGAACAAAAGCATGACACATTTCTCTGTTTCTATAAACTGGAGTCAAACACAAACATGAAGAGTTTCACTGACAGACTCCAAAATGCCCCCACAGTGGATCAAAGGGAAATCCTACAGTGTGGCCAGAGACTCTTAATGGCTCCAACATCAACACATCCACAATGTTGGATCCAGTTCTGCCTCACAGAGTTACTAAGACACACCCTCTGCCAGCATCACAACAGCTCCACCTGCTTCACCTGCCTCCTCAGCATCTGTACACCTGAAGAGAAAAGAAAGGCTCCAACAGCTCAAATCTACAAAGGATTCATGAAGTTTCATCCAACAATAACATGTTTGCCTTCCACAGTGTGCTGTTAGACACCACTGTACCTCTGCCATTTCAAAAAGAGCAGCTTGGGAACATTTTGGCTCCAAACACTTTGTGTTTAAGTTCTTTGTTTTCTTTGTGAAGCCGACAACATCTGGAGCTTTGTGACTCATAGAAACATCATTTTGTTCTTTAGATGACAGCAGATTGGGACTGAATAATCAATCACTATCAAACCAATAAAGACAAACATGCTGATTTTACAGGAACTTTGTTGGAGAAGCTGCAAAGACATGAAACTGGTGGAGATCCCAAACCAGTTGATAGTGCTGGTTATTCCAAATAAAGCTGTTTCCCTTTGAGATGAAACGACTTTGTGTCCTGATATATAATAAAGATGTTGTTGTTTTTGAGCCCCTGTATTAAAAGTAGTTTAAAGTCAGCTTGAGTTTGATGTCTTTATGTCAAAGCTGCTCATGATGTTGAGCTGCTGATGGAATAAAAACAATATAAAAGCATGTAGTCCAGACTTAAATGTAGCCTGTTGTTAGCTGAGGTCCACACACAGTGTTTGACAGTGTAAAGTGTGTGAAAGGGCTGCTGGTGGAGCTCACTAGGATGAGCAGGTGACCACGAGGTGGAGAGCAGCTGGCCTGGCTTTGACCCGGGCCACGCCCCCTTTCTCTCTGCTTTGGTTCATGTATGTAGACACAGGACTACAAGGAAATGGCTCTCAGCATCTGGCTGTGGGAACACATGAGTCCCTGTTTGTGTTCAGATTGTGTGCATGTTTTAGACGTGTGTCACATGTAGAAACACAACAATCCCACAATGACACACAGATGTGTTTGACACAGCTGTGCAGCTGTAAGTTGTTTCTAATGATTCATTGAAGCTCTTCTAACATTCTGGAGACGATCAGTACATGAATCTGTTCAACACGACAACAATTTGACTTCAGTGTGAACGTTTGCATTAAATAACCTTCTTCATCCAGCTGACAGCATCTTCATCCTATGATGTGAACAGTTCCTCCTGTTGATGACAAACCTCTGACAGGATCTGCTTGAGGAGCTTTTTCATGTGCAGCTCTCTGAGCTCAGGGCTGAGCTGCTGTTTCATCTTTAAGAGCTGCTGCCTCCTCGCCGGACTTGTTCTCCTCTTCTTCTCCTAATGACACCATTTCTGCTTCATATTAAATTCAATAAAGATGCTGACATGTATCTGTAGCAACAACATCATTGAATCTAGAACAACTGGAGCCAAACCAGTGGCTCTGCTGGGATCACTGGTGAGCCAACACTTCCTTGTTGATGCAGATTTCAGGGCTTCCTTTTGCTCCTCCGTTATAACTGTTCTCTCTTCTCAACACATGATGACACAAAGGAATCAGCAGTGACAAAGATGATGCTGAAGAGAAGCACACACTTCACACATATAACAGACCAGTGCAGTTACACACACCTCTGCTCGACATCAGGCCTCAAACAAAGACACAAAACACTAACTTGACTCTAAACAGAAGAAACGAGCAGCTGTTTCTGTTCTGTGCTTATTTATATTTGACACACATGCTTCTCTTTGTGCAAACACACATCGCACTATAAGGGTAACCTCGCACACAATGATTGGACAGCACAGTGATGATGCTGGGAGATCCTATACGCAGCAACACAGAAACACTGAGAACTTTAAACAATGATGGAAAGTGTTATAAATGACTTGTTGGCCTCTGATCTGTCACAAACAGCTGAAACGTGTCTCTCATGAGTCACATGAAGGTTTTTGACAGAAAGGACAAAAAGTAGCTGCAGTCAGTTTGTGTCATTTTTATATTTATTCATCTGGGAGAAAAATCTGAGGGACATTAAAATGTGTTTTCAACAGAGACAAGAACATGAATATAACAGAACAGGTAAATGAACATGTTTCAAGTAAACAGCTGGACTGATCAGGTCCAAACACAGAGTGATAAACTTGTCAAACAGCTGTCATATCTTTATATAGAAGCTCTTTATAAATGCTGCTCACTGCAGTCTGTTTACTAATAATGTCAAAGTGTTAGAAACACAGAAACATCAGAATGGTCTTTGTTCACAGAAACCTGTCTGGGATCCTTTGTTGTTCTTTTGATGCAGAGTTACATTATAAATATAAAGAGTTATTTCAGAGTCTCATCAGTTTTCCTGCATGTCTTTATTTAACACATCAGCAGGGCTGAAGCTCTCATGTTAAACACACACTGATCTATGGACACGTTCATGTGTTTCTAACAGAACCAGGCTGTTATCAGCCTGCACTAACATTATGTCACACACACTGAATGTAACAGTGACAGTTTACATCATCACACAATCAGCTGTGATTGTTTCACTGTCATCAAACGAGTCAACAGGAAGTAGAATCAATAGAAACCAATCATTTACTGACAGCATGTCTGATGGAAATAAGTGCAGATTATGTATGAAGTCTAACTGCACACAGTAACTGTGTTACAATAAGGACTTAACAGCGCCCTCTGCTGGAGTGTTTCAGTACTGCGTTAACTACAATACACCACCTCCTCCTCACACCACCTGCTACAGCTCTACTCTTCTATGACTACAGTCATCCACAGCACTGATGTGAGGTCACATGGTTCATATGTAAGGAGCACAGCTGACCTCAGGTCAGTTTAATGACTGTGAGCAGCAGCTGTGTTATTGTCACTGTGACAGGGAGACACTCTCAGACACAGCGCTCATGTCAGCTTGTTCTCATGCAGGAGGATCAGGAGCTCCATGTTTGTCTTTCTGTTTGAATCATGATGTGTTTGTGCCATCAGAGTCTGTCATGAGTACTCAGGGTTTCACAGCAGCTCTTCTGGATGCTGACGAGGACTCCAACCTCATGTTTCACCTCTCTGAGCTTCTGATGTCTGTGAACACTCGTGTTTCTTCTCTGGGCTCATCTGGACAAAAACACCTTTCTGTGTTTGGCTGCAGCCTCATTCTGACTGACAGGAAGTGTGTTATCCATGAGCTGCACTTCTGTGAGGAAGTTTCCTGCTGTGTTTCCTGTCTGTGGACAAACACGAGTGTTCCAGCTGAGGACTTGGTTCCTTCCACCTGTCCATACAGGACATCACGCTGTCTGCAGCTCTGTAAATGCAGCTCCAGGTCCTTCCACGTGCTGCTCTGTATTTGTGCAGTTTGTAGTGTGTCCTGGGAAACGTAGCACACATGGTGTTCTTCTGCTGTTTCCTCCTTTCACTGAGTGTGAAACACTGACGCTGTGCTGTTGTTCACAGAGGGGAGCTGATTCTAGCTGCAGCTGGACTCTGTCATCTAACTGAATGTGTTGGTGCTGATCACGGGGCTCTGAGGGGGGAGCAGCAGGAGGACTCTGGATGCTGACGTCAGTGTATCTGTGGAAGCTCCCACAGCGTGTCTGTCATTCAATATTGTGCTGTATATTGTATCTATGCAAAGATGAACAGACTGTGTGTTCACTGGTCTCTGTGCTGCAGCTCTGATGTCATCATCACTCCCTCCTCCACCCTCAGCAGTCCCAGCATGCTGCTGTGGTGCACCCCACCCTCACTCTACACCTGAGCCACAGACCACACCCTCCACCTCAATATACACCACAGTTTTCTCTGCTGTGGAAATGAGATCAGGAGGAAATCATCATTATTATTATTTAATAAACGCTCACATTAATGTGGGCTTATTTGTTTCATATTAGAAACATTAGTTGAGTGTTTTTAGTATAAAATGGTCAAAGTCCCTCTTTTTGCTCCTCCCCTCACCTGTGGATGGGCGGTGCTGTTACCGTGGTGACAGCTTGGATGTGTTTCAGTCCTGCCTGGTTATCACTGCAGGAATCTTTCACATTTATTACAGGTAATAACTCTGATTTTTCTGTGTATTATGAGCCAAATGTATCCTGATACACACAGAGATGGATGAGCAGAGGTTTTTTTTGCAGTTTATGTAGTTACTATGGACTTAATGCATACATATTATTAAAATTAGGGCTATAACAGTTGTATTGATGTATAGCAACTTGAAATGCTCCCACAAATGGCTCCACAGCATGTAAAAATATAACAAAAGCTCTGGCGGACTTGGTTCTGTGGTCAGTCTTAAAGGGTGAAGTTAAACTCTGTAATCTTCACTGTGTCACAGAGTTCAGTGAGTCCCGTTATTCACAGTATCAATCAGATCATCAGAGAACAGCTGATCAGCAATCAGTGGTGCCAACAGCGCCTCCTGTGGTGAGAGGATGCAATAATGCAATGTAGCATTTTTCCACTCAACACTTGCAGTCATGGAAACTGTCTGTTGGATCTGTGTGACGTTGCTTTCTTGGTTAGAGTTCCTCACAAATGTCCAGATGATTCTTCTAATGAGGCGTCGACCATGTTTGCAGCTCTTTGGAAGAAAACGTCGCCCTTTGCCATCCTTACTTTTCTTTGACTTCTTCAAATGCAGCTGAACTCCAGCTGGTATTTTCTTGGACTTTGCAGCTGTTTCTGGTCATCAGTTCATTCCTGCAAACCTCTGAAGCTGAACAACAATGATGCTGCATTGCTGGCTGATCCCAAAAGGTTGATTCTGTTCATCTGGACGTTTTCAGAAACGTTTGCTCACTGATCAGGTGACTTCTTCAGTCTCAGCTGACTGCAGCTTTACAAGCTTACAAACAGCACATTTGCACAATGACTGAAAGCAGCAGCACCTGATATATATGATACTAATATAATACATATACATATATAATCCATACTAATGATGAAGGAACTGAGCTCACAGTCCATTGTTCATTCAGTGAACTACTCAGTTTATTTTGGGCCTCAGAAATGCTCACTCTGTTTGTACATCACTGTCAGCAATAGACTCATTCTGCTGTGTGGACAGGAACACATGTGACATCACTTCCTGTTTGTTTGTGACTGAAGAGGAAGAAGTTTACAAGGAATCATTTAGAAGAGTTTCAAACATCA